>NC_060130.1:893219781-893522811 GCF_021461395.2 Schistocerca americana | reverse complement strand
AAATGCTGCGCAGCTAGCGCCATTCGACGGCCAACACCGCGGTTCCTGGTGTGTCCGCTGTGCCGTGCGTGTGATCATTGCTTGTACAGCCCTCTCACAGTGTCCGGAGCAAGTATGGTGGGTCTGACACACCGGTGTCAATGTGTTCTTTTTTCCATTTCCAGGAGTGTATATTACCACCAAATCTGACATGTCATCCGGCCATAGATAACCAGCATGAATTTGGGGCGGGTCACTGGTTACTTACTGATACTGATCTGTTCACGCAACCACAAAACACACACAATCACTCTCACTCTCTCTCAACAAGTTATCGAGTCCAAGGCAACAGTACAAGAATATGAAGATGTGGTGGTGTTAAGTATTAAAATAAATTTAGAGCAATCATCACAACATTACAGAACTGAACTAGATGTTTCTAGGAAACTGCTGGAAAGGATCATTAAATTTAAATAACATAATGTCGTAATGTTAACTTTAATATCTGTATAGTATCACCATAAATTAATCTCTGTCAAAATTATTTAACAAATCACTTTTCAGAATGAGATTTTCACTCTGCAGCGGAGTGTGCACTGATATGAAACTTCCTGGCAGATTAAAACTGTGAGCCGGACCGAGACTCTAACTCGGGACCTTTGCCTTCCGCGGGCAAGTGCTCTACCAGCTGAGCTATCCAAGCACAACTCACGCCCAGTCCTCACAGCCTTACTTCTGCCAGTATGGGGTAGCTCCGCAATATCCTTTCTTCCAAGAGTGCTAGTTCTGCAAGGTTCACAGAGGAGCTTCTGTGAAGTTTGGAAGGTAGGAGATGATATACTGGCAGAAGTAAAGCTGTGAGGACAGGGTGTGAGTCATGCTTGGGTAGCTCAGTTTGTAGAACACTTGCCTGCGAAAGGCAAAGGTGCTGAGTTCAAGTCTTGGTCTGCCACACAGTTTTAATCTGCCAGGAAGTTTCAGATCACTTTAACTTTGAAAAAGTGAAACATCATCCACAACATTAGGGTTCAGATGACTGCGATGTTCAGTAACAACCCAGCCTGGAGCACTGAAGTTTGTCTCACTAGATCCTCTTGAGGCTGGAATACCTAGTATGCTCTTAACCAGAGAGAGTACCTAGAGACAGAACTGTCGTGTCATGTTCTTTCCACCATCCAACAATATCAGTTTCCACCTCTGCATGTTTTTCAGTAGCAGTGATTGGGAGGTACAACAATACTTCGTGATGTTTGTCTGATGGTCCAGACTTCTTGCATACCTCTGGAACTTCAACAGCTGTCGCAATTCTGATGGCCCTGGCGCTCTTTCATGAGAACCACGATTAACTAGAAAAAACGGATGTCGCAATTTGTAGCAACATTCACTCACAATCATGTTGCATGAGCAAAGAATATTAGGTGTCTACAGTCATTCACTAACCTGAAATATTTGGACACAGAACACCAACCTCTTTGAAAACATTATCTCAGTCTTCAGTGCTTAGCATCAACATATCATGATATATGGGGGACAAAAAAATGTTGCGATCTTGGGTACCAGGTAGTTTAACCTTATCATTACTTCTGTTCATGTAAGTTCTGCATCTTAATTGAAGTATTTCCATGGCATCACTAATTTATTAGGGCTGAAGTGCTCATCCAAAAGTTTACACTGCACAGAAGTACTAAATGGGGAAGTGGATAGTTGTCACATTCTAGATCATTATTAGCTTCTTTGATTGGCCTGAGGAACATGGCAAGCTTATTTAGGGTATGCTCATCTATATTCTTATGTCTAATTAACTCTTTTTTTTTTTTTTTTTTTTTTTTTGAGCAATTCCTTAATCTCGATCAAAGTATCCCAGACTGAAATTATGGTTCCATTGGACTTCAATTTCTTGTTTCAGTGATTTTGTGGGTCTCTTTGAAAGACCAACGTTCTTACAATATGCCACTACTGCTTTACCCAAGTTTACTGTCTCTCCTACATGAGTTAGCTCTGGCTGCGATGTTGAAAACTCTGACTTAAAAAGTATGTTTGAGTCAATTTCTCAAACTATGATAAGTGTAAGGAAGTTTTGTGACATCTTTCAGGATTGATCTGTTATGAAAGGTGCTAACTTCATTAAGTCCTCAGAAATTGTCAAGGACTTGTAACAGTGAACAAACTCCGATAAGATGTTAACTGCTGGTTCCCCCCACCCTCATCACGAAATGGAGTGGTGAACAGTACTCTGTACTTCACACATCACATTCATCTAATAGTGAATACAGTCACTGTAGTGTAGTTATTTTATGTGTATCATCCATCCACATACCAGTTTGGAAAGAGGCTCTTATCAGTAATAGCAGCAACAGCCAGTGGAACCAGCACCTGTTTAATAGCATCCGCAGTTACATTTACTCTATTCCTAAATGCAGTCAGATGACAGAGTATCGCCTCCACATCATCGTCACAAGCCACTTCAGCTCCTACAGATATGAGTGCTTGGGCTACCTTTTTGAAACTGGAGCCATGAAACATACTGAATGGTCTAATATATTCACTGCACAAGAGTGCCACTGAATCAAAGATAGCAGGCTTTTTGGTTGCAGGGATATAAGAGTGACATTCAGAAGAATACAAAATCCCCAAGACTGGCTAAGTTTCACGAAAGCTCGAAATTGAGTGTGGATGTCAATGCGAGATGCTTTTAATAGTTTCCACAATGAAATATTGTCTCAAAATATGGTAGAAAACCCAGAGATATTCCGGTCATATGTAAAGGACACCAGTGGCAAAAAAACAGTTATTACCGTCACTGCACAATAGCAATGGAAATGTTACAGATGATGGTGCCACTAAAGCAGAGTTACTAAATAAAGTTTTCCGTAATTCCTTCACGAAAGAAGATGAAGTAAATATTCCAGAATTCGAAAAGTAGAACAGCTGTTAGGATGTGTGACATAAAAGTAGATATCTTAAGTGTTGCGAAACAACTCAAATCACCTAAGAAAGGCAAGTCTTCCAGTCCAGATGGTATACCAATTAGGTTCCTTTCAGAGTATGCAGACACAATAGGGCCTTTCTTAGCAATCATATACAACCACTACTTGACAAAAGGTCTGTTCCTAAAGACTAGAAAGTATCACAGGTCACACCAATATTCAAGAAGGGAAATAGGAGTAACACATTGAATTACAGACCCACATCACTGACCTCAATTTGCAGTAGGATTTTGGAGCATATACTGTACTTGAACATTATGAATCGCTTTGAAGAAAATGAATTATTGATACATAACCAACACGGATTCAGAAAATATTGTTCTTGTGCAACACAGCTAGCTCTCTATTTCCCTTGAAGTAATGAGTGCTGTCGACAAGGGATCTCATATTGATTCCATTTTCCTAGATTTCCAGAAGGCTTTTGATACCATTCCTCACAAGCGACTATTAATCAAATTGCGTGCATATGGAATATTGTCTCAGTTGTGTGACTGGGTTCGTGATTTCCTCTCAGAGAGGTCACAGTTTGTAGTGACAGGCAGTAAATCATTGAGTAGAACATAAGTGATATCTGGCGTTCCGCAAGGTAGTGTCATAGGCCCTCTGCTGTTCCTGATTTATATCAATGTTCTAGGTGATAATCTGAGCAGCCCCCTTAAATTGTTTGCAGATAACGCTGTAATTTACTGTCTAGTAAAATCATCAGATGTTCAATTACAATTACAAAATGATCTAGAGAAAATTTCTGTATGGTGCGAAAAGTGGCAATTAGCACTAAACAAAGAAAAGTGTGAGGTCATCCACATGGGCACTAAAAGAAATCTGATAAATTTTGGGTATACGATAAATCGCACAAATCTAAGGGCTGTCAGTTCGACTAAATACCTAAGAATTACAATTACGAGCAACTTAAACGGGAAAGACCACATAGATAATATTGTGGGGAAGGCAAAACAAACACTGCACTTTGTTGGCAGAACACTTAGAAGATGCGTCAAACCCACTAAAGAGACAACCTACATTACACTTATCCGTCCTCTGCTGGAATATTGCTACGCGGTATGGGATCCTTACCAGGTAGGATTGACGGAGGCAGACACGCCAACTTTCAAAAGTGAAAAATCAGGAGAATTTTAGCAATGTAGCATTGTAAATTACAACACATTCCTGATGATTAAAGTTGGAATAATTCAATACCTGTAACAACTCAATTACATTTGCTTTATTATTTACATGTAAATACAAAATAATGGACATACTGAGCCTTCGGATTGTATAATTTATCATTTAACATGCTGAACAACATGAATGATGAGCTCTGCAAGTTTCTTTGGATTCACACACATTCAAGTGAAGCACTCTCGAGAGAACTACAGTTTGAAATTAAGATCCGAGGGAACAAATTAATGTCTATTAGACTTCTGTTTTGACATTAGCACAGTTTTCATTTCATAATGCAACCCATATTTGCATGGCATCTTATATCCCTAAGACATCTTACCAAAATTTAAATCAATTTTATACAGGACGTACATGTTAGGCTTAGCAAATAATCTGAATAGTTTATCAGTCTGAATTTGTCTGATTACGGTAGTTACTTATTCAGCACACCTGTAGCTGACTTAGCCTTCTTCAAAAACTCTGAACTAAATTTCTGCTCAAAGCACTTGCCTTTTTGAGCTGATTTTAAAATTAAAAATTTCTCCAAAGACACTTTTGAAAGCATAGACCCGAACCGAGTTTTGGTCTTTGTAACTGTGCTAAAAATTCTCTCACATTCCACATTACTATGTGGAATTGACAAAATAGCCAGCATCACCTTTGCAAGTTTATCATACTGAAGAACCCCATCAGCCGATTTCGTCTGACCTACCAACGCCCACTGAACATCAATTCTCTCTGCTGCCAAGTTGGTTTCTTCCAGCTGAAAGTTACAGAACTGAGAGTGGAGAACATCAACTTCTGTATCTAAGTGTTCACTTTCGCTAGTTAGAATATTAGAACATCTATTTAGGAAAAATCTAAGGCTGGAAAATGATGCTTTGCCAATTGTACAAATATTTGCAACTTTTGCATGCATTAAAACTTCATCTTTGAATGGAAATTTGTGTATTATGTAATCACATGATAAGAAACATTTTCTTACAGGCTTAAAGAATATAGACTTTTAATCAGGCTTCAAAGTGGTCACCAAAGCAAATGTAGAATTCCCTATCATCAGATCACAATCATCCTTTTGATTTGCTGGAGTGTGATAATCTTCATCAATAAGAGAGCTGGAGGTTTTAATAATGAGTGGTCTCACAAATCTGGCCATCACATTCTTCAATAGTTCCTCCAAAATTGACCTCAATAAGTGGGGCACTTGACTGAAGAGCTATATTTGGGCTCTCAAAGATAAGCATAAAACTTGAAAGGAAAAGGCATAAAGATTTATGTAAATTTGATGACAGAAACATGAAAAGTCATTCCTCATGTGATAAAGCATAGTCCACAGTGTCAATGGTTTTCTGCAAAACTGATAATTGGGTTTTTATTTTAAGTGAGGAGTGTGGTGAAATCTTATCACAGTGCTGGGACTTGCGATATGAAGTAGACACATCGACATTTTGAGTGTGTTTTGGAATTTTATAATTCTTCAGAGTTTCCACTTCAAAATCCTTACTTACAATTTTACTCTTGAACAAACTAACCAAAGGGTCCCACTGCTCCAAAATCCTATCTAAACATCTTTTCAACGATAACCATCGTGTAGGCACAAGTTTCAGAATTTTCCTCATTTCTGTGTCGTGTAAAGTTTGAAACTCTCTAAATTTTTCTTTCCTCTTTGCACTCCTTTCCAAATAATAAAATATATCAATAATATTTTCGTCACCATTTAAAGGCAAACATGCCGCCCCCTTCTCAGCGGCAACATTAATTAGGTGACAAGAACAGCCTACAGTGATTAAGTTAGCAATTTCTTGCTTCAAACATCTTGCCACATCCTTTTTTATACAGAATTGCCATAAAGTAGAAGATCAGCAATATTAGCTCCAGTGGCATCCCCTTTTAAATTAGGCCAGAGAGTAGGCAATTTTGAATTTCACGGAGTTCAGGGCTGAATAACTATACGATAATAGGATATAACTTAAAGTCCATTTTATTACTAGCATTGGTAGCAATAGCGAATGGATTCGACTGCAAGTGTGTAATAATTTTCGCTTTTTCTTCCATGCACATTTCCATACGGATAGTGACTGTTTTTGTTCTGGCGCACCCATATTGTTTCGCAATTTCATAATCGGGAAACATTTTGCAAACAAAGGCTCAGCATGATTGGCACAGTTTAAAGTAAAGTTATGCTCTACAATAAATGAGGTAAATAAAGCTTGAACACTGCATCGTATTTCTTCACCATTCTACATGAAAAATAATCAACACCTCCAAGATATGCAGCCAACAACTACTGCAGAGTACACAAATCGTGCAGCAGAACCATGAACATAATTCTCCTACATTGTAGACAATGGTCTTGTAGCAGTGATACCAACCCTGGCGCACCATTTCCCCCTATATTGCACTTCAAATTCTCCTAAATAATTTATCGGGTAAGCAAGCGGGGTGGGGAGGGGCAGTAAAAGGGAGTCAAGAATGAAATTGTCGAGCGGAGGGGTGGGGAAGGCAGGGTAGTAACCCTTAATATTTTTCCCCCTGAAACATTAATCCCTCTAACTTCCCCCTAGACAGCTTAATTCCCCTTAAATTTAGGGGGAAATCCCCCAACTTGGCAACACAGCCCTGTAGACACAACAACACTAATCACTTCGCTTGGAACAACTATCGACTACTCCTTGTCCACGATAACTTTACGATTGCACTGGTGCTACCAGAAGCGGAGGAAATTGGCACTAGTTGAAATATATTCATTTGTCTCCGAACGCTGCCACCAATAAGTTCCTTACTTCCTTATAAATACGAAGCATGAGCTACGCCTACTGCCGCTCCCGACAGCCAACGCACGAATCTTCCAAGTTAACATAGACAAGTAGCAGCCATACCTTGTCATCTACCAATATATCAAAGGAGCAGGATTCTCAAATAGTAACGAAAGTATTTAAACAGCTCTGAAAATAGGGAGATCGGTCTTCACGGTCGGGAGATCGGGAGGAAGAAGGAAAAACTGGGAGTCTCCCGCTTAAATCGGGAGAGTTGGCACGTCTGCGGAGGACATCGAAAAAGTGCAAAGAAGGGCAGCTCATTTCATGTTATCGCAAAATAGGGGTGAGACTGTCACTGATATGATACGCGAGTTGGGGTGGCAGTCACTGAAACTAAGGCGGTTTTCTTTGCAGCGAGATCTATTTACGAAATTTCAGTCACAAACTTTCTCTTCCGAATGTGTAAATATTTTGTTGACACCCACCTACGTAGGGAGAAATGATCATCATAATAAAATAAGAGAAATCAGAGGTTGAACGGAAAGATTTAGGTGTTTCTTTTTCCCACGCGCCATTCGCGAGTGGAATGGTAGAGAAGTAGTATGGAAATGGTTCGATGAACCCTCTGCCAGGCACTTAAGTGAGAACTGCAGAGTAACGATGTAGATGTAGACATTGAGCTAGGTCATGTTTTCTTTTGATGGCTTACGTATGTTTCCTCTTGGTGAAAGTAGATTAAACAAGAACGAAACCATTTTATCTGCACTGTACAAAATAGCATCTTTCAAGACCTCACTCTTTCTATTTTGGAGCACTCTTTGAAATTATGTACAATTCATCATTTAATTTTTATTCTACATCCTCTAGTCTCAGAAACCACAGCATTGTTAGAGTCAGTAATTTTTGTCCTGTTGATGCTACACACCACAAAAAGATCGTGAACTCAACTTCCGTGTTACTTCACAGCTAGACACACACTCCCGCATATTTAAGAAAGAGGGAATAAGTCAAAGAGTATGAAGCAACCCTACTGCCATCATCTCTGACTTGTAAAACTCACAGAACTACATCTGGAATGGAGATAGCAGGTACGACACTGAAGTAACACTGGTGCCTTGATTTCTAGTGTATGCAATCCGCATCATTGGATTCTTACCTACTCCGTTTCTAATCTCTACAGTGCAGAATAGCAACAGCACCATCACCAGCTTCATTATCTGATGCTCCCCACACCAAAAGCGTATTGACATACTCATCATCTGTGTACTCCCATTGGGAAGCCTCCTACATGAACCTGACAGGATCAGTGAAGGTTGTGCACTGCGTGGTTGGTAAACATATTCATGCATTTTAACAGACCCCAGTGAAATATGATAGGCTGCTGTCACGCAACAAAATGATGTCCTGCTTATAAACAACGAGAACTAGACAACGGATACCTAAAAAATAAAAAAGGAACACAATGAGGATCCAGACCCCAACTCCACAGCGGATGTGCGTTTGATGTCTCAGCAGTCTACTCAGTAAGTTACGACGGCTGGAATGGTGGTGCAGGGTGACACGCATTCCTCTATACATTCCGACATGCTGCACGAAATGCTGCGTTGCCAGCTCCTTGTTTTCAAATATGTGTTTTCAAAATGCACCCAAAGAGATAATAACATGGAATTTTTTTTTGTGAAGACTATCATATTGCCACATAGCCACCTGAATTGTGTATCAAATTTGAAGAAACAATCATAATGACACACAACACTTAATACAGACAGCAGGTAAATTTTAGAACCACCACACAAAGCAAGCATGGAGCTAACTGTCTTCTCAATGTTTGTTCCAATTTGATCACAATGAATATTTGAGTAATTTAAGCATTTTGTTAGTAAGTTTTGGCAATCTCAATCTCATGAAATTCTTAAACATTACGCCATAAATACTGAAACGAGATTGGGATTGAACCTTGGATCTGTCAGCTGCCAGCCAGTAACTAACTGTTACATCATGCATAACAACAGTATTGCATCACCTCCAGGTAAAACAGACACACAAAGATTCTCAGGCTGTTTTAAAGTATCTTGTCAAAGGTTATTAGCACAACAATGCTTGACCATCTGCATGTTCACGTTGACTTCTCAGATCCTAAACACCACTGTGACATTCAAAGGTAGCACTGCCAATTAAGGTCTGACAACCTCATATGAGGAGTCTCTAGTATCCACGTCAGTGGACATAACAGTGGAGGCAAACGAGCTTGTGTGGTTAGCAAGACGAGACAGTGAGGGAACCTGTCATGAAAGGGGCAAGCAACGTGTAGTATTGGCAGACCCGCTGGCGGGGAGTTTGCCTGCAGGCGGCAGTGGGCCAGTGCTTACCAGTAGTTCAATGAACTTGGACCTCATCCTGTGCTTTGTGCCCCAAGTTGCCGAGTGCTTAGCCATTAGCTATCAGTACCAGCCATGTACAGAGTCAGTCCCGTGCTACCCTATGTGGGTTTGGACACTCTGATTCCCATAGACTGACTCACACAGTGAGTTCGTTGTCCTCTCAGGGGCCTCTGTTGCTGCTATTGTTGAGCTACTGTCGGCCAATGAAGTATCCGCACGAACTGTTCAGTCTAGCGGCACTGGCACACCTGTGCAGACACCAAAGTGGTTATGAAGGATATTCTTACAGATGTAATGCTTCTATTTTTTTCTTTTACACTTTTCCTAGTGTTAACTTAAGCCACCATGGACCTGGAAATTCTGCAAAGTTGGCAGGAACAGTTGCACCTACAGAAAGAACAGCAACAGCTGCAGGATATGAAGTTGTCCAAATTTTGAAGCATTCCACTGAGCCTGAGAAACTCTCCTTTGATGAGCTTTGTCAGTTACCTACACAGTGTTTTGGACATCAAACCCACATGGTGGCAGCACAGTTGCAGTTCAGCCAACAACAGAAGTGCACTGCAGGGCCTCTCACGCCAATGATGTTTTTGAGGTCCCAACTGTGCTACCTCTTACACAGACCCAGTAAATCGCCACATGTTTGGTTAGCGGACTAAGGTGTTGACCTTATCCAACCCCTCCTTAGCCGACATAGCCCAAACTGCAGAATCACATGAGGTTACAGCGGTGACAAGGAATGTCGTTTTTGGTAACTGGCAGATGGCACAATTATATATGCATGGTAAACAATCCTCGACACCCCATGAGATACTCCAGGTGGCCTTACCTCCCACTGAATCGCCGTGTATTTCCAAAGTTGAGGATTCTGGTACAGTGGCGTCGTACGGCTGCCCATCCTTGACTGTGCCAAGCTCAGCGAGTACGCACCACAATGTCGTAATTCCCACCAGTGGCATTTTTTAGATATTAGGCATCATTCTCTTTCCACCTGTCAGGCGAACCAGTGATCCTGCCCTGGCTGTCATTTGCTGCTTGTTTGCTGAGACTGCCCACATGCAGAGGCCATGTGTGAGGCATATAATCAGATAAGCCATTTGGCAACTGTTTGTGACAGCTGGTGGGCCATGAGTCAGTCACTGAATGCCCTAGTGTATTTTGCTGACATAGTTAGTGGATGGACTACTGGTCAGATTTCAGGAAGACATGAGAGCGATGATCACCCTCATTAATTTAAACACATAAAAACTCTTGGGATGCCCGGAGTTGCAACGGCTGCTCCATCAGGTTGTGTTTATTAGCACACAGTGCATTTCTTTGTGGGAGCAATTCTCCATCTCTGCACTTTATAAGAATGTGTAACAGTGATCTCTCTGCGCTCAATGCTTTTTCTGTTTTTGGCTTCCAAATCATTAACAACGGGAATTTAGAGACTCAGTCTGTTCCTTCTCATGATTTGAACTTCTTAATGTAGTCATACAGCCCACTGTCTGAGAATACTTTGTGCCGAGCAGAAAATTTTGAGGCATATGTTTCTCTTAAGCCGTAGAGGTACCTAAATTCTGTCGTCCTGCCCCATTCCCTTTGCAATGTGCGATGAGGTAAAGGCAGAGTTGCAGCACAGTCAGGCTCAAGGTGTTGTTGCTCTTATTTAGTCAAGTCAGTGAGCCGTCACCCCTTTGGTGGTTATTAAGAAGCCCAATGGTGCCATGCACCTTTGTGGAGATTTTAAACTGACGGTCAATGTGCCATGTGTTGCAGATTCATATCCCATTCTGCAGCAGGTGGAATTATTGGTGAAGTGGTCGGGGAGGGGGGGGGGGGGGGGGGCAGGCAGTATTTTTCCCACATCAACTTGTGTGATGCCTATCTCCAGTTGCTGTTGGATGCAATTTCTCAGACATTCCTGGCCCTGAACATCCCCTTCAGACTTTACCAGTTTCATCACTTGCCCTCTGGAATCTCATCTGCACCTGGAATTTATCAATTATAAATGGAGCAAGTAATTCAGCACATTCCCTGTTGCATCAATAACCTTGATGACTTCTAGGTAACTGGCCCTACTCAGGAGGAGCATTTCGATAACTGCAGTTGGTTTTCCAGTGCCTCATGGAGAATGGCAGTTTTTTTTTTTTCTCCCCAAAGGTGTGTATTTTGGGACATGCTTAGTATAGATGGTCTCATTTCTACAGATGACCATATCAAAGCCATCATCCACTTGCCTTTTTTTGTACTGTGCTCAGTTCATTTCTTGGGCCCCCCCCCCCCCCCCCCCAAGTCTGCTAGCTTCTTAACTGGGTTTGCTAAAAGGGTGTTAAGTTTGTCTGGTCTGCAGATTGTCAACAGGCTTTTCAGTCTCTCAAGCAGTGTTTGTGCTCGACTCCCTGTGTGGTTTCCTTTACACTGGCTAAACATTTAACATTGGCCTGTGATGTATCCCATTATGGCCTCAGTTCTGTAGCAGGGTGGGATAGCTGTGGAGAACCCAGAGTGAAACGTGGGCAGTTCTTGCTTGTCAGGATGGGTTCGAGTCTTCCTGTGGGTGTGGTAAAGTCTGTATTTGGTATAGGAGACAGTAGAGATGTGGGATGAAGTGGCAGACAGACCAGCAGTGAACATATTCACAGTCCTTTATGCAATCATTGAATCTGATTCCTCCATGAACATGAACAAGCCATTAATTATTCCATCTGGCTAGTACAGTTAATCAAGTGGATTTCCTTCTTCATGTAATATTCTGCACTGAGCAGTGTGTGATTACATATGGAGAGTGGCGTGCATGTGCTGCTGGAGAGAGACAGCACTGCACAGTGGTCTCCAGTATGTGAGGTGAGCTGAGGCAGTAAGACGGAGCCACACTGCAGTCACGGATGACCACCACGTCTTCTATATTGTGGAAGTTCGTGGGGCCCAAGCAGCATGGTGGTGGTGTTGCCTGAAGTTGACCTCTGGACTGAAGCTGAAGAGCAGGGGCAGGCAGCTGGTGCAGTGGTAGCTGCTCGGGGTGAGCTGACGGGAAAAGATCCCTCATTCATGCCTGATGGCAGCAGCACTGGCACTGGCGCCGACAAACACAGAGTGGGTGTCACTTACTGCCCAGTTGGCCAACTATGAACTGTTAAGTTCATGATTAAACACTGCTTCCTCCTGCTGATTCCATGGTAACAGCGGGGTTTTTGGGTTTTGTCGAAGTGCCTGGAGGGTGTCAATGTCCGAAAGGTGTGGCGTAATCAGCATTAGATCAGCCAAGCTGCATCAACTGACATTGGGCTATGGCCTGGCCTCAGCACTTGTGGCCTGATGACACAGGAGCTGTTCACACAGTTCAATGATCAGTGCCAGCTGCCTGGCTATGCAGTTCTGGGATCTCTGACTTTGCTTCAGGTTTTCCTGTAGCTTTATCCTTTACAATGCCATCTTGTCCCATTGGAATCCGGATGGCACCAAACAGCCCATCACTTACACCTTGAAGACGCTTTCCGCTGCACAGCATAATTATTTACAGGTGGAAAAGAAGGCACTAGCTATTATTTTCGGAATTAAAAAGTTTCACATTTTCCTGTATGGAGTAAGGTTCCTCCTCATCACCAAGCACACGCTGTTGGTTTCCTTATTTGGCTCTCATTCCACACTACCGTATAGGACTGTCCACCGATTGCAGAGGTGGCCCCTCTTCCTGAGTAACTATTGCTATGACATTCATCACCACTCCACTGACCAGCATGTCAATGGTGATACACTATTATGGCTGCTGGTAGAGTCCAATCCGGAGTTAGACCAACAAGAGGCTCTTGTGTTCCGTGTTGGATGATGCCTTGCTGCGAACCCTGTCGGATTTTCCCTTGACAGCATGTGAAGAGCATGTGAAGTCATGACTGCCATGGCTACTGACCTGCTTTTCCAGAAAATCATTTCAGCCGTCCAGTTGGCTTGGCAGGAGGGCATCCCATTGAGTGGAGATCAGGTGTGGTGTATATTTTTCCTCCTATGCATTCTTGGTATTGTCAGGAGAGTCCTCAAGGTTGCCAAGGAGGAGCAATGCTGTTGAGTGGCCATTCCCAAGGCACTGTGTCCTTGCATACTCCAGCTGCTGCATGTGTTGCTAGGGGTATGATTTGTATGAAGTCACTGGCACAACATCACATCTACTGGCCAGCAATCAATCATGACATCGAACATCTGGTGAGGGCTTGTGGGGCCTGTGCACAGAACCAGGTCATGCTACCATGCCAATTCTATCACTGGCTGGTCCCAGAGCACCCTTTGGACAGTGTGGATGTTGGTTTTGCTGGTCAATTTTTGTGCAACATGTTGTTGTTGGTGGTCTGTGTATTGTCCAATTTCCCGTATGTAGCCAAGCTCTCATCCACGTCCTTGCCCCACAGGACCTTCATGTACAGTAACGGTAGGCAATTTGCGTCATGGGAGTTTGAGGACATTTGTTTTCACGATGATATCCAGCATCTGACTACTGCCCTGTTTCACCTGGCTTCCAACTTAGAGGGGGTGCACTTCGTGCATACATTCAAGACCCAAATGAAGAAGTCTGTGACTGACTCTTCCCGTGAAAACGTGTTGAAGATTTTTCTGGCTATGTACTGGGCAATGTCAAAAACAGAAGCAGTCCGGCAGAACATTTGCACAGGCACCAGTCATGGAGTCTCCTGGATTTTCTGCACCTTCAGTCACATGCCATGAACCACCATGGACCGCTGACTTTTCCTTCCGGAACTGCTGTTTGGGCCTACTTCTTTGGCAGGTGGCAGGTGGCAGGTGGCAGAGGTGGCTGCCGGGCGTCGTGGTGGGCCACAAAGGTTGGAAGTTGCTTGTAATGGATGTTGGCAGGGAGTAGCTGACCCATCGTGCAAATCCTGTTGGGACATCACCACCACATACTTCTGGTGAGCAGGAGAGCAGGGTTGGTCATGACTAGACCGCGGATTTTAGGTAAAAACTTATTTTGTTCCTGAGTTCCTATTTGCATACAAATTGGTACTTATGCGTTTCATGACTATTTACACTTAATAGCGTTAATTCTATAGGACCTAAAAAAGCCTATTTCGACGTTAGTGCCTATTTTTGCCTATTTCGGCTTTAATATCCTAAAAAGTGCCTATTTCATCATATAAGACAGTTTTTCCACACTATACGACAGATGGAAAAAAATATTTTCTGCCCAGCGTGCAGCAAGGTGGCTAGTTAATATGCGCTCATGCTTCGTATTTGCCTAACACTTCGGTCTTTTTTTATTTTTTATATTGCTATCCCTGTTAATACCAAATACTCTTTATAGGTGTTTTATTATTCATATGTAAAAAATAGATCACGGATCTTTCGGTTAAAACATATTTTTTTTCCTAAGCTCCAATTAGCATATAAGTTGGTACTTAAGCGTTTCATGACTAACTAAACTGAATACCGTTAGTTCTATAGGACCTAAAATTGCATATTTTGACTTTGACGCCTAATTTTGCCTATTTCGGCACCGAAATCCTAAAAAGTACCTATTTCGTTAATCTGACAGAGTTCTTGTGTTTTCAAAGATTAGAAAAAGGAAGTAAACTTTGGGCTTTACATCTCGTCGAAGGCGAAGGTCGTTAAGAGACTGTTTACATTTCCTGTGCTTGCCTTACTACCAACAGCACTTCGCGCGGTTGAATGGTCATCCATCCAAGTACGCGTCAAGCGTGACAGTGCGTAACTTCGGTGAGCGAATGGAAACCGGTCAAAGATTTGAGTTACACATTAGAATCGAACGTGGGAGTACTAAGTGTTATATTTGAAAATATTTCGTTCGTAGGATTCTGGCCAGCTGTGTATTTTTGCAAAGAAACGGTTTCATAGGCCTTGAGCATGGATTAAAAAATCACAATGTTAATTGTATACGCCCTCTACAGCTAAATTACTGCCCTTCGCGCATTTTCTCGCTGCTGTCTACAGGCAGTCCTATCAAACTACTCTGTTTCGTGAAAGGTATTATACGTGAATTTTCCAGTTCGAAAAATAATTTGCCAGTAGTGAGATGTTTTCATCTGAAGCACCGGTAGATTCCATTTGCTTGTTCAGAAGGGGCGGCCATCTGTCAGGTGCCATACGTCCAGCAACGAGTACTGTACTTCCCCTATCGCTCCCATGCACCGCAGTAAAAGGAAAAAAAAGACAGGTCATTGTTCACTTTTTCCCAGCTAAAACAAATCAGTACACTGTGTAGCGACCGACAAGTTAAGTGTTACTGATGTTCTAAGTGCAAAATAAATTCTAGTTTCTGTGTGAGAATACTACGCCATGCCGAAAACAGCTAGTTCAAAGTCTACTCATATAAGGCAGTGGCTGCAAAATTTTCCACATTATACAACAGATGGGAAAATTATTTTCTGCCAAGCATGCAACAAGGAGGTTAGTTGATTTTTTTCTTAGACTTCTTATTTTCCTGTCACGCTTCTTTTTTATCGCTATCCTTTAGTAATACGAAATACTCTTTATATGCGATTCTAAACTGCATTTCCCTTTCCTCTCATATTAGGTTTCGAGTGTTAAGAAGTCTCACTTAACTCAGCATGAAGATGGAATTGCACATAAAGCTAATGTTGAACGAAAGTCAAAATTGAAGCAAACTCTTTTAACCAATAAATCTGGTGAATCCTCTGGAAAAAAACAAGTTCTGCAGTGATTTGTGTCATGCACTTGTGGCAGCAAACATCCCCTTTCGGAAACTAGATAACCCTATTATCAGAGGTTTTCTTGAGAAGTACTGCTATCAGTCTATTCCTGCAGAGTCAGAATTATGTGGATTCAGCTTACAATGCTGCACATTGCAAAGAATCCGAGAAGATGTTGGAGAATCTTGTATATGGATTTCTGTGGATGAAACTACTGACGGTCTTGGCCGTTACATTGCAAACCTGATGATTGGCAAGCTAGATCCAGATGCTCCATCCAGGGCTAATTTGATTTACTCAAAACAGCTTGCAAAAACTAACCAACAAACAATAGCACAGTTTGTGAACAATGGGCTTAAGGTGCTATACCCAAACGGAGTGGATGAGAATAAGGTGCTTCTGGCCGTCCCTGATGCTGCTGCACGTAACTTGTGTAGTGCATAGGATCAACCGCATAGCAGACCAAGTAAGGCTACAATTTCCTAAAGTAAATAAAGTAATATCTATGGTGAAGAAAATTTTTGTTAAGGCACCATCAAGAATACAGGCATTCAAAGAACAGCTTCCAGATTTCCCATTGCCGCCAGAGCCTGTTGTCACCCGCTGGGGGACGTGGCTGATAGCAGCAGAATACTATAGTACGCATCTCTCAGCTGTCCAGAAGGCGGTTGAAAATATACCGGAGGATGCTGCATCCATAACTGCAGCAATGGAGTTACTCAAAGATTCTTCTTTAAAACGGGACTTATCTTACATTAGGACCCACTACACATTTATGGCAAGAATATTTTCACAATTAGAAGGCTCAGGGAGACCTATCTACGACAATATTTCTTTGCTTGAAGAAGTCAAAATGAAAATTAATGAAGTGCCAGGTGAAGTAGGGGAAAAAGTACGGGCCAAAATGCAAACGGTTTTGCAGAAGAACACTGGCCTGAAGGAGTTGTGTGCAGCTGCCGACATACTTAGTGGAAAATCCAGCACTCCTGACTGCAGCATTCCTGTCCAACCTGAAGTACGCCCCTGTCACATCTGTTGATGTAGAACGTTCTTTTTCAGCGTATAAATGGATTCTGACAGACAAGCGCCACAGTTTTTCACTAGAAAACCTAGAAAAGATTTTGGCTATTTATTGTGAAGCCAACTATGGTCAGAATATGCGAAACTACGAATGTATTAATTAAACTATTACCACATCTTTTTTACGGAACTCAAAAATATTTGGAGTTATGTTCAACATTAATGTTGTAGATTGCTGTGCTCTGTAACTGTGTAAATATTCATTCTCCTTGTTTTAATGACTAATACGATGTTCATGCTGTCAACACTGTGTATTTTAATTTATTTTTATTTTCTCTGCATCATTTTTATTAGAGCCTATTTTAGGTTTTATATAGCCTAAATGAACTACTGAAGGAGCCTATTTTAGGTGCCTAAAACACACTTTTTTACTACCTAAAAATCCGTTGTCTAGTCATGACATTGTTAGGGGTGAGGGCACTCACTCGCTGCGGCATGCTTCCCTGTTGTCTCCCCCTCCATGCCCTCCATCTCCGTTATCCTCCAGTCATCTACCACCTCAACACCAACTGAAACTAGCATCTGTGCTGCCAATGTGGAGCCCATGGATTATGCAATGACAAATTTCTGTAACTATACAGGGAGAGATTTTTTTATCTTGAAACAATGAAATATCTCAAAAAACTATGCATTGAATTAAGAAATGAAAAATTATGTGTTCAATATTTTTAAAAATGCTATCCGGTGATACCAATGTTGACCCCCTGTCCCACATCCAGAGGGTGGTGAGTGGAAAACTTTGAACTCTTAAATAGGAACATTGCATTCTGATTGTAGATTCAGAGACTACATGAAAAAATGCATAACTTTTGTACATAACACTTCTGTTATTGCACAATAGATGATGCAGTTGGTTGGTGGAAAACATGACTGTTGTTTTACATCTACTCCATACATCTGAGGTAGCAAATAGCATTTCTCAAGATTATTGTACATGGCAGTAAACACATGTATCAGAGATCAACACAATTCTTTAATTGCTATCACCAGCCATTTGAACTCTTATTTTTATAACTGTCAAAAACTCATATGTCCCTTCTTTTACTATATATTGTATCGGGGACGTGAGGTTCCCGTGGTCTGGTACTGATTGCCATGGTAGAAGTTGGTCAGAAGGATAACATGCCAAACATAATCTGCTATGGCTTCATTACGTGTGAAACTTTAAAAATTTACGTCAGATTTTTGTAGTACAGTGCTGAAATACATTGGATGTATGATTTTATAGTCTCCCCAATACACTGGAATTTGTTTGTCGATGTTTTACCACCAAGTAGACTTAATGCTGCTGATAGTCATAAAAAAAACCACTCAAGCAGGAAACCCATACTCATGTTACGATCATCTGACCACATCCTCACCTGTTGCAGTTTTGCAGGTAAAACAGATCTGTTGACCTATCTATTGATGGCGGGCAACACTAATTTATCAGCTAAGTGTAGGACTGTCTGTGCTGATGCACCTTTAAGATCCTTGTCAGGAAGTGAGTTAGCTGTATGAAATCAGGACAATAAACTGTTCACATGCAACAAAAAAGTATAAAGTGGCATGAGAAAATTTAGTAGGCTAATAAATATTCCAGTGCACAGTGCATTTATTGTTTATGAATCTGTTGAAAAGGCAAAGGAAGATGCACATTTAAATGTCTGGCTGCGTCTCATAACAGAACTCCTGGAAACTCATGGGAAAAAGACTGTGGTGTAGGACTTTCATTTCTTCAAAATGATTATGTATGTTTTAAATGTAATACAGGTTTACTGTTGTTAATTCACGACAATTTCATTAATTCCCAACAAATAATTCTAATGCTACACAAAATGTTGCTGTCCTGTACTAGATGCTTACGTAAACTACTGCCACTAGGCTAGGCACAAGAACAGAAACTAACAGCTTTAAATGTTAATATCCACCTGAAACTTATAACAGCTAGTGAGATTGTCTTTATTATTCTTGATAGTTTATTCCAGCCAAGTATAAGATATTCGTAAGACATTACATCATCTCATCTTTAGTTACATTGGCAACTCAAATTCATGAACAATTTGGCCTTATCCTACCAGCACCTCATGGAAACTGTTATGTAAACCTGACACTTTGGCATGTGCAACCACTAGTCCCCTGACTGAATGCACTT
Source organism: Schistocerca americana (assembly GCF_021461395.2). Classification (NCBI taxonomy): domain Eukaryota; kingdom Metazoa; phylum Arthropoda; class Insecta; order Orthoptera; family Acrididae; genus Schistocerca; species Schistocerca americana. The sequence continues at coordinate 893,503,671 of NC_060130.1, read as the reverse complement.
TAATTACATACAATGAGTATTTGGATTTGTGGTCATGTATGTCTGCAGTGTAAATTGGATCCCCAATGTTGTCAACATTCTAAATTACTCCACATTTCCACACAAAACTAATAAAATCCAGTACATGGATTAATGATGATTGTTGATGGTATTGGATGTGAGACACTCAAAAGCATGGTCATTAGCACCCTTACAATTTGTCTGCTGGGGGGAGGATCTGTCCTCAACAGGTGGATCATAATGCATGAAAGTCCACCTTTCAAATGTAAAAAGCCACAATCATGATGCACTACACTGTGAAACTGAAAACCAATTAATAAAAATGCCAAATTGTCTGGACAGAGCATGCTGACATTCCCCCCCCCACAAATTTTAGGGGTGAAGCCAGACAGTTAACAAATTTTCAAAACCCTTTTCTACATTGGTGCCAGTGTCAACAAGGAGGTGGGAGTATCTGCTGTCAAACTGACGGTTGCCCTTAAGTCAGTATGAAACACATGTAGCCAAAACATGCTGAACCAAGAGTGGCACGCCACAAACTTCACAGACTGGTGGATCATCCTGCTGGAGGAAGAAACTATGGGTTAGTGGGCAATATCCTGTAGATACATGCGTTGAAATGCTTGTAGCATACTGAGTGAGCCTGAGCGGATGAGAAATTTTGTATTGTGATGCCTCTGAATCCAGTCCAGTGCCGTAATAATCCAATATCTTTCCACATCACTATTTGTAAAATGTTCTGGAAGGTCTACTTGGAAAACCCTATCAGGGAACATCCGGGTGCATTCCCTTGCTAGGAGCCACCTGTATACACAATGGAAAAACCATAGTACACAGTTAAAACTGAAGACAATACATTTGTAACAACCTAAATCAAGCTTAAAGTGAGTTTGGGCCTTTGAAGACACCGGGCAGCAATTTGTTCCATCACTGGCTGTTTATTCGTAAGCTAATATATCCAGATCTGTGAAACAGCTGGCGCATGTATCCCAAATGGCTTGGTCAAATGAGGCTGATTCCTGAACAGCCATTCAAAGTTGGGGTAGATTACCACACTAAATGCTCATGACTGAGACACTGCTAATATTTTGCAGGCCCATCAAGCCAGGATGAGGTACCGTCAGAGTGGTGATTCACCATCATCTGCACATAGACTCTGAATTAAGACAGTCCAGTAGGCTCCAGTTGATATCCAAATGCCCTCATGGTAAACAGCATTTAACACCTTGAGGAAGTAAGTACTTGCTGATCAATGCTGCTGTAATCTATTCATGATTTGACAAATGCCATATAAAAATGCAGGCGGCAGGACCTGTCAGCACTCCACGCCTTTTGGCTGAGGTATTTCAAAATATTCAATGATTTGATACTACTATAGCCTGTGTCATGTAGGATGGTGCTTCTGCACATAGGGTCAGAGTGATAGGGAAGTGTGGAGGGGACGAGGTCTGCACATGCGTGGAGGCAGAGAGCAGGCAAACAAGGTCCGTGTTGCTGAACTGTGTTGCTGCGGACAACAATCAGGCCCATTTGCCTTTGGTACATCATATTATACGTTCAAATCTATGACGGAATAATGCATTTTAAAACCAATTTTGATCATTCATCTACAAGAGAGAAGTCTTACTTCAGATCCTGAGGTTGTCTCCACTGCTCCATAACAATTGTCTGTGTGACGTCGGTAGGAGCGCCCAGCTGACGAAGCTTTGTGAAGATGTCAATTACAATTTTTCTCAAAACAACAATTGTCTAACAACGAGATCATCAGAAATGGTTGCAGTAATTACCATTTATTGTGATTTGGACTATATTATAAGTAAAAATGTAATACACATCAAAATAAAGTCAAACCAAAATCATCACAGTTGTTTGATAACTGCATCTACTCCATGTAATTTTTTAAATGTGTATAATGCACATATGAGGGTGGGTTTCACTGCAGTTCAATGTAAATCACTATGAGTAAACAAGAATTGCTGGTAGCAAAGTCTAGTGGAAAAGACTAATGGAAAAATTGTTAGCATGTCATATTTTTCGGTGCCAAGAGGCATTATGAGTTTAAATTAATTTGTTCAACATTACAGTGGGAGAATGCATTTATGATCCATTGAACAAGTAAACCGTGAATAACTCAACGGAATGCTGACAATAATGTCGAAAACCACTGATATCTCGACAGGTAACTCTCTCTTTCATTTTGAGGCATTTTCCAATTTGTGTCTTGAAAATGGCAGGGGTTTACTTGTTGAAATACTGGAGTGTTTGGCAAATTTATCTGGTCAAATTCTCATGAGTAATTAGAGCATACAACACGCTGGGAAAAGCTTAACTTTTCCTTGGGCAATGTGTTGAACATTACAATGTGAATACTTCATAGGTTACATATTCCTAATCAACAAAACCTAGGAAGTTCTCATATACTATGTATGCAGTTGATATGTTGACAAAAACATTTTTAAACAACGAGTCTTGTTATTATTACTTTTGTTTCAAAGTCTACATTGTAATACCAACTGCTATCTGAGACCATGTTCAAACCATTTGATTCTAATTTAGGATGATAAATTCAAGATTTTTACCCATCTTCACCTCCCTGTCAAAGTCTTATTTCTGAATGTGTGCCCACACTGAAAGGTGATGTTGTCTATTGCTTCATGCAGAAGAATTTCAGAGTCTGTCCGTTATCTTGAATATTTAATTTTTTTCACCACATAGCTTGTAACCAATGAGCAAATTAATTCTATCGGATTATACTGACAGTGATATGTAGGTAAATGCAAAACTGTGTGGCCACATCCACATGCAAGAAAGTCAAATTTGTACATTCTGTCACATGACTTTTATAAATTATCAAGATGCATGCAGGAATTTAGCACGAGTCTGGGTTACATTGCCAGAATATTTTTATTTTTCAGCTAGAGCATGATATCCCCTTTCCGGGTGCTTGTACTTGGTCTTTTCTCTGTAATGGCTGAGTGATAACAGCCACGATAATTACAATGACCGAATTCGAAGCAAGGTATGGCAAGAATTGTTCAATGAACTGCTTCTTGAAAGTGACAGCATTCATTTCCGAATGGTAGTCACTACTGATTTTCTTATGCCTAAATACAAGTTTGCTCTCAGGAACCAAATCAGAAGAACAGCCAGCATGCAGAATAAGTATCAGAGAACCTTTTCCTATGGGAACTTTAAAACTGCCAGTACCATCACTCATTTTCCAGCAGGTATTCATGGAATGATTCCAACTCATCCATGTTTCATCAATGTAATACACTGTAGAGCTACCTCCCCCTCTTGTATCATGCATCTTTATAAGGGATGTGGTTCGTGCTGCTTCTATGTCACTTCTTTCAATTATAAACTCTCTTCTTAACATAACTGAAACCAACGTCTTTTAAAATTCCTTGCATTGACGAAGTGTAACTTTGAGGCCAATTTGCTCAGGCATAATTGTAACAAGTTTTTTTTTTTTTCATGTTGGGTATTCCCTGCTCATATACATTTCAAACATGGAGTGCTTTAAAATATCGTAGTCAAAACCATCCATTAGTGTTACAGGTTTCTTGCAATTTTGATGCTTTCCAGGCAACACGAAAACAAGTTTGCCTGAGGTTTCTACAGCCCCGACACTTTTGTTTACTATTCTCTGTTTAGTTCTCTTGCTGACAAACACTTTTGCAGTTCCTTCTTGAGTCTTCAAAAAGTCAAAAATAGAAGTCTTGCTTTCAGATTCACTTTTGAAAAAGTTATAAACTGAGGATGCAAACATCCTTGACTACTACGTCTACATCTACATCTACATGATTACTCTGCAATTCACAATTAAGTGCCTGGTAGAGGGTTCATCGAACCACATTCAAGCTATTACTCTAGCGTTCCATTCTCCGACAACGTGTGGGAAACATCTTTTTGTGAGAGCTCTAATTTCTCTTATTTTATTCTGATGATCATTCCTCCACATGTAGGTGAGCACCAAAAAGTATTTTCACACTCTAAAGAGAAAGCTGGTGACTGCAATTTCATGAGGAGATCCTGCAACAAGGAAAAACGCCTTTGTTTCGATGATTCTCACCCCAACTCATGTACCATAACCATGGCAGTCTCTCCCCTATTTCATGACAGTATAAAATGAACTGCCTTTCTTTGAACTTTTTCGATCAATCCTATTTGCTGTGGATCCCACACTGGATAGCAATGCTCCAGAAGAGGGCAAAAAAGTGTGGTGTAAGTGGTTTCTTTAGTAGATCTGTTGCATTTTCTAAGTGTTCTACCAATAAATCGCAATCTCTGATTTGCTTTCCACACAACATTATCCATGTGATCGTTGCAATTTAAGTTCTTTATAATTGTAATCCCTAAGGATTTATCTGAATTTATAGCCTTTAGATTTGTGTGTTTTATCCTGGGCCAAACTTCCATCCTCCTGATGGTCAGCTGCCATTGCTTCATTGTCATTGTAAGATTGAAGGAAAAGTAGAAGATCGAGAAGCTGTTCAAAAACAAAGAGCAAATAAAAGGGCTCCTGACTGCAGCAGAGATGCCACTGGTTGTGATTGCAGTGTGACTCTGTGTACTCTGCTTTGGGAGACCTAATTTTCCTGACTAAAGCAGTCAGATGAGGTATCACCAACACAATATTGAAAGCACCTGTCCTGGAGGAATGACTGGATAGGAAGCAGCAGACATCCATGTAGTCCCCATTCATGAAGCTGGTGAAAGGTGTTGTACCTCCAAGCAGTCTCATACACTTTTACAAGAACAGAAGACACACCAACCATATAGTTTTTGTGTAAGGATTCCTGTATGATACTTGCCTGGTTTCCATAATTGAATTAATATTGCCTCTTTCCATTGGTGGGGCCCAAGTCCATCTGATTTAAATAAGAAAGGAGCTTGCCTATAGCTCTGGAGTACAGATGATGGAGCATTCCATAGTGAATCTGATCTAGTCCTGGAGCAGCGTCTCTGGCTACGGACAGAGGTGATTCCAATCCCCACATGGAGAATGTATGATGATAGACCTCCACAAGAAGTGGAGTCTCCTCATCTCCACATTCCTAGGGAACATCAGGCACTCAGGAGTTTTTTCAGATGATGCAGAGAGAGAAGAAACTGTTCAGCTAAAAACTGAGTCATGCTTTTAGGCATGTTCAACGAGATTCCATTTCTCAACAAGGCCATAAAGGGAGGTGTACCACCTTTGCCTGAAATCTGCCTTATTGATTCCCAAACTCATGCAGTGAAAGTGGACCGATTAATAGAAGTCTTGAATTCCTTCCAGGAGTTTTTGTTCTGTTCTTTATCACTTGCATTGTTTGTGCTCTCGCACATCTGAGGTCCTAAGATTTTCTGTAGTTGGATGGTGTTTGAATTTCCGCAAAGCTGTGCACTTAGCTCTGATTGCTGAGCGACATTCTTCAATCCACCAAGGAACACGCTGCCGTCTGAGCTGGTTGCTTGACTGGTGTGTGGAATCGAGGGTGCCATCTGAGCTGGTTGCTAGACTGGAGAGTGGAATCGGCGGCAGCTCAGTGGCTCATACAGGTGGTTCATCATATGGCCACATTCCTTTTGTTCGAAGGCACCTGTTGACTGTGTTGCAATCAATTTGCCCTTTGAAGCATCCATCTTTGCAGTCTGCTTTCGGTCAATGCAAATCTGTGGCCACTTCCCACTGAACTGAATTTGCAAGAGCTGGGGAGCAAAACCGAAGGTCAACACCCAGAGATGACCCTGTGGCTGTAGAAAAGCGTCATGTGACCAGAGTTCAAAAGGCAGACAGACTAAATGGACAAGGCACTTGATAATTTCACCCCTGGGGCATGTGGTAACCAAGTCCCACAGCACACTGTGTGCAATGAAATCACTCTTGTGAAGGAATGTGTGGGGAAGTGTGTGGAATAGCTGTCAGTGCATCTACATCCAACAGATCATGAGGTGGAAGATATAAAGAACACTGTGATCTACGCCAGTGTGAGAACTTCCACTGTAACTACTAGTATGGACATTGTAAGAGGGATAGGAAAGGAGTGGCATCAGTCACCTACGAAAACAGCCACCCCTCCCTTAATCCCGTCCCCAGTATCATCGTCCTGCTTCTCAGTGTGGGTGTGGCAGTTTCAACCAGAAGTGCACCTCCATTACTAAGTCGCTTAACGGAAGTTGGGAAGTTGTGGTAAGGTCTTATGGGAGCAAACTGCTGATGTCATTGGTCCCTAAGCTTATGCACTAATTAATATAACTTAACCTAACTTACACTAAGGACAACACACACACACACACACACACACACACACACACACACACACACACCTATGCCTGAGGGAGGACTTGAACCTCTGATGGAGGGAGCCGCGCGGACCATGACAAGACACCTCAGACTGCGCGGCTAACCCACGCGGCAGTTGTTTAATGCTTTTTGAGGACCCAGCAATAGCCTCCAGCCCCTTGTCAATATTGAAAGGGTCTTCCAGAAAGTTTCTTCTGCTCTCTTGATAACAATGAAAGTGTTATGGCAGTCTAGTGCCCTGTTACTATAATTCTGAGACTACTTCTTGGGCGGACTGACCATCTGAGATCTCTTTGTTAAATGTGTGTAGGTACTAACTGATGGTACACCTGTCATGTCACAAGTAGATTTCGATTGAGGTTACTTCACAGAATTCAGACGAGTCACTAGGGAGAGAAATGTCAACCTAGGCAGAGTCTCATGTGCCTGAGCAAGCCTGATACAACTGTGGGGCAGCAGGTGCCCCAAAGTTTTCCCGATACAGACTGTTTTACTTCAACAGCCATTCACCCCATCAGCATGAAGCACACCTTAAGGCTGAGGGTTTTTAAACAGAGATGTGTACCCTCCTCACAGTCCAGGCCGTGCAGCCAAGGCCAATGTTCTCCAAAACACACAATGTTCCACCACTGCACCTAACAATGGTCCCTGAAGTATGCCCAGAATTTATGGTAGAAGAAGTCAGGTGGGGTTGGTCAGTCTCCAGTTTGGGAAATATGGGGTCACTGTGCCCATACCCTACCACTGTTGGTGGAGCTCCCTATGGAAAAAACAGTCTTCCCTTCCCCAAGTTGTCGGGTACTCTTTGTCAGGCCCCTCTGCTGAGATCTGTCCAACTTGGATAGCCTTGCCAGTAGCTATGCCACCACTGGCAAAGCCCTCAGCATCATTTAGGCATACAAACCCTCCTGCCTGGCAAAATGAAGGTGCCTATGATAATGCACTATCCCCTGGTAGTGGGTCATCAATGAAAACCAACACTTAATACTAAAGAGAGATTGATAACACGAATAAAATTCAAAATACAGATGAATCTGAGTTGTCTCCCAAAAAGAATGAGCCACTGCTGACATACAATACTGCTCAAGCTACAATGGTCGAAGCAGTCTTTTAAGTTCCTAGACACTTCTGAAGTTCTTCAACATTACATGACAAACACTGGCAAAAGGGTGGACACTATCCTGGGATCTGTCTCTTACCAGATAGCAACTAACAACCACAGTGTACTTCCTGGCAGATTAAAACTGTGTGCACAGGCCATGAGTCGTGCTTGCGTAGCTCAGATGGTAGAGCACTTGCCCCAAAAGGCAAAGGTCCCGAGTTCGAGTCTCGGTCCGACACACAGTTTTAATCTGCCAGGAAGTTTCATATCAGCGCGCACTCCACTGCAGAGTGAAAATTTCATTCTGGAACCACAGCATGATGCACAATACCCAGGATGCAGCAATATATCATAAGCCCAACTTTCAAAAAGTTTGAAGTTGAATGCCTACACATTGGAGATGCAGCTAAATAACTGGAATTTTATTCATGAGCAACTGACAACTACAAATTTATTCTGCTAATAAAGCCTGTATTTTTGCCTGTGGTAACATCAACACTATCTGTAACTAACATAGCCAGTCCCACAAAAACCCACATCATACTACTGAGATGCAGTTGCAATAGCAGTTTTATGTAAATACAATGAAATTAACCTAATGGTTAATTTATCATTTTACAGGAATCCTGTTTGTAAATTTAGTGCAAATCTGGTTACATTATTATTAGAAGAATTTTATATGGTTACAAGTCAATGTTCCATCACTGGGACAGTCCCTGCACATTCTGACCTACTGTAGGCTGGCCATTGCACTCATTATATCTCAGTATTGTATTTTTGCTTGTAAGGATGGATGAAATGTTGAGTCTACAGAATTACAGTAAACATAAAAGAAAAACTGGTCACTCACATTAATTACAATCAAAACATCTCCTATGCACTTGAAAATAATTAGCTGAATAACTGTTAAAAGAGCTGAAAACTTTCAACAACTCACTTGTATGATTTTTTTTACATTTGTGTAGGGTTTCATTCAGACAGCTTAACTTCATTACTGTTGAAAAATACACATATCCTTAAATTAATACTTATGTTAAAAATTAGCCTTAGTATCAAGCGCTTCACATATTGTTTGAAACACTGTGCACCACCAAAAGAACTGCATGTGATGGTTTGGAAAGAAAACACACGCACACACACACACACACACACACACACACACACACACACACACAAATTTTGCAGGAAAAAATCTCACCAAACGCCCCTTCTCCAAGTTCTTGCAAAAATTTCACGTCTTTCAGTTCATATTCACGTGCCCTCAAGCCTGCTGACACAGTTTCTTCAACTTCTCTAGTTGCTGGAAGCAACAGGTTCATTTCCATCATCTGGTTGTAGCTGGTGTTACAATTGTTTTTATTGTTTGATTTATTAGGAGAAGAATTTAATGACGATTTGAGAGCAGCAATCTGTCAATAAATGCCAACAAATAACTGGTCAATAAATATCAGCATAATACCACTAAAGCATCTCTTTATAATACCATTCTCATATTACTAACAAACACATGCAATATGTTAGGGTATACTGGTTGAAGACAATGATAACTGATGTGCTTATGGTTGACCATTCGGATCAATGATTCTAGCTTGCTGAACTACATTTAAATGACAAAGTTGTCTTCATCAGGAACTATGAGAGATGGTTTTACACATGCTTGCTGTCTGATCTTAAAAAAAGAATTAGTGTCATGGCGATGCATCACTATTTATACCAGAATCCACAAAATCCACTTATCTCTGCTACAATCTGAACAGCACCAAATTTCTGCTGATAATTGGAATTAAGAGAGCTCAACAATGCAGCTGCTGGCAACTAAATAATATTTCTGGAGAGAACAACTTTACACAGTCACAAAATTCGTAAGCAATACTTGACCCACACCATCAGTAAATCATCCAAATAATCCATCTTCACATAGTTACTCAGCATACAGGGTACACTATACTCTGACATGCCCAATGGGGCAGTAAGCTAATCATTATATTTTGTGTACATTCGAAACTCAGTAGCCCCATCTGAGATTTTTTATCTGTTTTTTACACACTTCGATATGACTAGGAACTGTGTTTGTTTTGAGTGGACACAGGGAGAACTGGCTGCAGTCCGTAAACAGCTGGAAGGTGTGCTGGCTACAGTCAACATACTTCTGGCTAATGTTCAAAGTTGCGGTGACATCAGGGTGCTGGTGATGAGACCTGCGACACCTTTGGTGCCGCTGGAAGACCCTGGTGACCCAGGTGCAACAGCATCTCCTGATATGCAACATCTGACCGATCCATCCTCACCTGAGAGCAGGTGGCAGCCAGTGGTGAGTTTGCGCGTCACTGCTTGGAAGGCAAAAGTGAGAGCAGATCACGTGGCTGGTTCCCTATGCATTGGCAACAGGTATGAGGTACCACACAGTGTTGATGATAACTCTGAGCCAGCATGCGATGCCTCTCTTGTTGGGCCTGCAGCTGATTTTCCTGCCCAGTTCGGACAAGTGCAGAGAGTGGTATGCTTGTCATTGGGAGCTCCAGCATTAGGTGAGTAATGGAGCCGTAAAGGGAAACAGCATGCAAGGTGGGAAAGAATGCCAGTGTACATTCACTATGTCTGCGAAGGGGAGGGTCTCGCCTGTGAAGTGGAGGAGGCTCTACCGGCAGCTATCGAGTGGACTGGATGCAACTGGCTGCATACAGTGGCACATCATCCGTCGCACATGTCATCAGCTGCCAGCCGCTCGTGTTCTGAGGGCATCCTTGGGTCCTTTCGGCAGTTGGCTGATATGGTGAAGGGAACTAGCATTGCACACGGGGTGCAGGCTAAGCTGTCTATTTGTAGCATCGTACCCAGGGTTAAGCACAGTCCTCTAGTCTAGTTTGGAGCAGAGTGGAATGTCTAAACCAGAGGCTCAGACAACTCTGTGACAGTATCGGATGCCAGTTTCTTGACCTCCATTATCAGGTGCAGAATTGTAGGGTTCCCCTTAATATGTCAGGTGTGCACTACATGCATGAAGTGGCTACTAGGATAGTGGAGTGCGTGTGGCATGCACAAATGCTTTTTTTAGGTTAGCGAAACCCTCCCTTGGGATCAAAGACAATTTGCCTGATAAATTAGCCACAATGTCCTCAGAGAATGTTCATCATCGCAGATCAGAAATAGAAAAGGTTAATATGACTTTAGTAAACTGCAGGAGCATCCAAGCAAAGGTCCAGAATTAGTATCACTTACTGAAGATTATAATGCAAAGACAGTATTAGGAACAGAAAGCCGGTTGAAACCAGATGTTAATCGCAACAAATCCGAAGTTCAGATTGGACTATTTATTATAAAGATAGGTGAGTCACCAATGGTGGCAGCATCTTTATTGTAGTAAAGAATTAGATAAAATCTAGCAAGGTTGTCATGGATTCTGACTGTGAATTAATGTGAGTGAAGTTAAGTATCAAAGTTCGGTTAAAAATGGTAATCGGATGCTTTTATAGACCGTATGGGGTCAAGAGCTCTAGTGGTAGAGCGATTCAGACAGAACTTTCAGAATATCATTAATAATTTTCCTGATCATGCTGTTGTAATAGGGGTGACTTTTGAGAGTGTCATGCTACCAAAACTTGCGCCAGAGACAGAGATTCATGTAACTCTGTTCTGGATGTCTTGCCTGAAAATAACTTTGAGCAGATAAGATAGGCAACCTACTTGTGAGGGTAATGTTTTAGGCCTCCTGGCAATAAATAGACCTGAACTTATTGAATCAGTTAACCTAGAGGATGGTATCAGTGATCATAAGGCTGCAATAGCATCTATGACAACAGGTTTTACAATGCATGAGCAACAAAGGGTACCTAGCAACTGGAAGAGAGTACAGGTCATTCTCATTTTAAAGTAGGGCTCTAGGGCAGATGCAAACAATTATAGACTAATATCGTTGACGACAATCTGTTGCAGAATTATGGAACAGGTTCTATGCTAAAAGAATTATGACTTATTTGGAGAATGAAATTCTCCTCTACAAAAATCAACATGGATTCCGCAAACAGAGATCCTTCTTATGCCACCACTGTCACTCCCGCTACAGTTCCATCAGCTGCAACACTTACAGTCAGCTCTCAGAGTCGAAGGACCACACCTGCCCCCTTGATGGTGGGGGGCACTTCACTCCCTGTTGCTCCTGCTCCATCTACTTCAGGAGCAACATCCCCCCCCCCCCCCCAACCATCGGGGACATCAGTTCCCCCTTCCCAGCCGGAGAAGCGTAAGACTTCTTCGGCTCCTCTCGCCAGGAAGGGGTCCCTTGGGGACCTCCCTTTGCAAGTTCAGACCAGCAGAAAAGCTGATACCCGCTAGTGGCTGAAACACCACCAGTTGCTGGTCGTAGGGCCTCATGGTCGTCGTCCGTCCCTGAGACTGACCCAGGGAAGCCCTCTCAGCCAGAACCACTGAAGGCACAGTGCGAGAAACAGAAGAAGAAAAAGGTTCCCAAGAATCCCAACCCGACATTGCGGTGGCACCCGACCCACCGCTTCCTACAAGCTCAGTATCTGAGGATGAGGTCGAGATTCTGGCGTCTGCTGAAGACCTGGATCTCGCCGGTCCCTCAGACACAATGGATGTCACTCGCGCGGGTACTGAATCAGTGGCAACAAGTGACCCAGTGGCGTAAACTGCCTCCCCAGTCCCTTCACGCCTTTCTCAGCCATGGACAATACCATCCTCCAGTGGAACTGCAGCGGTTTCTTCAACCATCTAGCTGAGCTCCGACAACTTCTCAGCCTTCACCCTTTCCACTGTATTGCTCTACAAGAAACTTGGTTTCCGGCAATGCGAACACCCGCCCTCCGTGGCTATCGGGGTTATTATAGGAACCGGGCAGCTTATGAAAAGGTATCTGGTGGCGTCTGCATCTATGTCCTTCACTCCCTTGACAGCGAGTCTGTCCCTCTACAAACACCTTTAGAGGCTGTCGCTGTTCGGGTGTGGACGCCACAGGCTGTTACTATCTGCAGTCTTTATCTTCCACCGGATGGTGATGTCCCACAGCATGTCCTGGCTGCACTGATAGCCCAATTACCGCCAACTTTCCTGTTACTGGGCGACTTCAACGCCCATGACCCTCTGTGGGGTGGGTCAGTGGCAAAAGGTCGAGGCGCCACCGTTTAGCATGTATTGACACAGCTCGACCTTTCCATTTTAAATGATGGTGCCTTCACACATTTCAGTGTGGTGCATCGCACGTACTCAGCCATTGACCTTTTGATCTGCAGCCCTAGCCTCTTACCGTCTGTCCAATGGAGTGTGCATGATGACCTGTGTGGTAGTGACCACTTTCCGATCTTTCTGTCACTGCCACAGCGTCACTCTTCTGGGCGCCCTTGCATGCGCACGGGATGAAGCCGTTCAAATTTCCGCTTGGCCTCAGTGTACATCAGTCCATCCAGGGTCTTTTATTCCATTATTTTCTGTTCCTTCTGTAGAATCTTACAGTCCGGCGAGCAAGGGGGATGGTGCTCTCCGCAGTTGACACAGATGGGAGGCGGGTCACATGGAGTATCAGGATGGGATGGATGACCACAATCACAACACATGAAGCTGGAAGCACAGCGGGAAGATATATGGCCGAACTTCCAACACTTGAAGCACCGCATCGGGGGAGGGATAAATGGCTTGAAATCACAAAGGTAGACCATCACCTTGACCTTCTCAGGAAATGTGTCACCCTCAAAGGCTAAGATGAAGGCACCGGTGGCAACTTGATGATCCCTCGGACCCTGGTGGACGCGCCGGACGAAATGGACACCTCATCGCTCTAAGTCATCGGACTGTAAAAGGAGATCCCTGTGGAAAATAATGCCCTGGACCATATTTAAGCTTTTATGGGGAGTGATAGTAACTGAAACATTCCCCAGCTTCTTACAAGCGAGCAAGGCCTGTGACTGGGCAGACGATGCTGTTTTTATCAAGACTGAACCGGACCGCATTTTGGACAAGCCCTCCGCCTCCCTGAACTTGTCCTGTAGATGCTCTACAAAGAACTGAGGCTTCACGGATACAAAGGATTCCCCATCAACTCTGGTACAGACGAGATACTGAGGCGAATACGTTTCACTGTCATTCATATCCTTTCGTTCCTCCCATGGTGTGGCCAGGGAGGGGAAAGATTTGGGGTCATACACATTAGCTTTAAAATGAGCCCTCGAATGCTTAGAGACTGCTGGTGGCTGGCCACCAGCAAGAGATGATGTGCCACGCTTCATTGTGTGTCATCCACCCTGATGCCACCTACTCCGACCAAGGGCCCTCCCCATGGGCACCACCCAGCCACAGCAAGGGCCACCTGGCAGGATGGCCCTTGCCGGGAGTCCTGATGCCCCAAGGAGATGGGCATCTACTCCTTGGCATACATGGGGAGTAAATGGCGCAGGCATCAGCAGAGCGATCCCTGTGTTGTCAGGGGGGCTACAACCAACAGGGTACATGGGGGCCCCACCACAACGGACTGGCTACCGTGCTGGATATTAGGTGACATGTAGTCCATGGTCGCCGTCAGTGCAGAAAGTGGCACTGCACTTCGCATGGCAGAAAGTACACACAGGAACATATCCATGCCCAAGAGATGGAGAGCAGGCAGGACTGCAATGCAACGACGAATAAGCTGGTGAAAGGTCGGACCGCAAGATTGACACAATGCACCAAGTAAGGCGCCCTTCCCCAATCGGCTCACTCTTCGGAAGAATTTTGAGATATGGAGGTCAAAAACGACAGGGGACCATCACATAAGACTGAAACTTTTGAGACTCCTTTTAGTCGCCTCTTACGACAGGCAGGAATACCACAGGCCTATTCTAACCCCCGAAACCACAGGCGGGTGCACAGTTGAGGAAATGTGTTATTCAGAGACTGGGATCATGTCTGATACATTGAATTTATGATCCATCATGTTGCAGGTACATTTTCCATTGCTGCTTTAAAGTCACATCTTCCAAAAATGCCCGTGGGTCTTCTATTAGCTGTCATGTGATTTGGCACAATCACAGGTCCTATTACCATGTCATCAACCATACCACACCAGACGCTCACTGAGAACCTAACTTGGAATCATGTTTCCCTAGTGTAATGTGGGTTATCCATTGGCCATGTATGAGAATTGTGGGTGCTCATGATAGTATTGCATGTAAATGTAGCCTCACCTGTAAACAAAGTTAGTTTGACTGATTGATTGATTGATTGATTGATTGATTGAGGGTGGGGGGTTTATTGAACTAAATGTAAATAAAGTGACTCTGTGTACAGCCGACCATTCACACATTTGTCGTCTGCTTACTGAGTCACCTGGATGTAGATGTTGCATGCGCAGCATGTGGAATGGATACAACCCCTTGCACCAGCCTCACATTTGTAGGATATCAAGCTGATGGCTAGTGTGCCATGTTCTGGTGTTGGGACTCCATTGTACATTGCAATGTCATCCTTTTCCTCAATTGACTGGATGGCCTCACGGTCTGACATTACACATAAACTGGGTAGTGTTCCAGATTCAAATAATGTTTGAAAAACCCTGGGAAATACCCTGACACGGGGGATTCATCGATTAGGGACATATCTCTGATATTTTTCCAAAGCCGCACAGGCACTGTCATTACAGTACCCACACACAAACAACATGTCTGCATAGTCTGCATGGGTGAACACATGCAGCATGTTGGCATTCACAGACACAACTGACTTAATTAAGCACCACTCAAGCACGACATGCACATGACCTTATGATGGCTTACTGACTCAATCCACGACAGCACATTGGGTGTGCTTGCAGCTGTTGCCACAGTATGTCGTCACAGTGCTGCCACCTGCCAGAGAACCCCCATACCTCTTGTAGGATGGATCACTCATCTGACCCACCATTATTCTGTTCACCATAGAGCCTACACAGCATTTTCCCAAACCTCATCAGTCCTTCTCCTTCACCCCCCTTCCTTCCCCTTCAAACCTTCTGCCAGATGAATAAGCCACTGGCTCTGAAAGCTTACAAACTTTAATACCTTTTATATGTGTGTTCTCCTGCCAGTGCTTGGTGAGTAGATATTTTTATAAACGTTAATATTAATACAGCTTTAGGTATACATTACTAGCTTTGGAAACTTTATGCTAATTATCTTAATTACAGGCAAAAAATGTGAATCAGAAAATTCTGAGTGCACCACATAAAAGGTAATTCAAAATCTTTTCAGAATATCATATTGTATGTCAATCTATTGTTAATTTAAACAGCCAGTAGAATACTTGTTATGATTAGACTTATGTTATTGCTACTGTATTGAATGGCACATCAGCATATTCATTTTGATGCGTTTACATTAAATGTAGCTTGTATAGTTTGAATGTTGAAACAGAAATTACTTACTGGTGAGGTGCAAGAGTAAGTGGCTATGGCATATGGTGAGAATGGTGAACACACCGCTAACTGTGTGAAGGGATAAGAGTATTGGTAGCTTTCAATGAAAATGCTGTGTCAGTCAGAGCAGCAGTTACACCTGAAGTGTTAGCCAATCATTGTTGAACAGATTTACACACTTTCACAAAGAGAGAGTTATATAGTTCATAAAATTTTGAGGTAAGGCTTAGGACTGGAAGAATTTTTAAAAAATCTGTTATGTTCTGAACTTAGAATTTGGATTGTGTGATGCTACTTTGGACTTAAAACAAGCAGTCAAAATTTCAATTAATATCCAATGGCCCCACAATTAATTACTCACTAGCAGTAGTTCACTGTTTTGTTCTGACTGAATAATTTATTGTACTGAAGATTGACTCATTGTTTATCACCTGAAGTCAATTCAGCCACAAGCCTAAATTTCAATTATTTTAAATTACAGGTTAAGTAGTTGCAGGTACTAAGTTTTCAGTACCATACAGCAACACCATATGCAAGGGGCAAAACCCTTGACTATCATAAGGCACAGTTTATCACTGAACATACACTGTTACACTGACCTCTCAGCAAGTTGCCAAACAATGTTTTACTACAGGGTGTAATACTTAACACTACAGTTAGCATGTCACAAATCAACAAAGGTAGGGAAAATGTACAATGTGCAGTTACAATTTCTTTGTTTCAGTTTATCTGTGGACTACTACTACTACTACTACTACTACTAAACAAAATTCCTACAACTAATGCCAGAGAAAGAAAGTCTTTGATAATTTGTTAAACAGCACTGAAAAACAATTTATCTATTTTGCTCTCATAAATGTGTTTAATAATGCATTCATACACAAAAATACATTAATTATATAAAACATATTTACCTTAATACCTTGCGGTTCATTGAAATTTTGATTTGTATTGGATCTTGGCGACTGACGGAGACAGAAACAATACAGCAAAAATGCTATGATGATGATGACAAATGCAACTGAAGCTATGGTTATGTATAGCCACAAGCTTTGCACTGCAAGAAAAATCAATGAATTAAACAACAGTTTCAAGAAAGTTTGGTAATTTCTCATAACAGTAAAGAGAAGCAGCATACCGCATTGAGGAATATCACATGGCTCTTTTCTAAACTGTTCATCATTAACAATGAAGCACCAAGGTTTGGGTTCCACCCCACCAGGATTTCTGCAATAATTGTGCCCACCACCTATTTCTGGATGATCAGAAGATTTATAACTGAACTGATGACTCCACAATGAGCAACGACCTATAGAGGTGGTCTCCGCTACTCCTCGATATGACTCGCCACGACCCCAATAGCAGGTTTCACCTAAAAATTGAAAATTAACCAAATATGCACTCAATTCACATGAAAAGGTAAGGAAATCACAAGCTTAAAGAATTCTTTCAAAGTTTTAATAACAAAACATTAATCTATACTTATCTGAGCTACAGTTTACATTTTGAAGATAATAATTTTGTTTCCTTAAACAATGCAAAAATGAAAACGACTAATAACCCAGTCAACAGAAGAAAGTAAATCACAAAATGAAGGGAAATTCGAAGAGATACAAATAACACAGCCCAGCGAAAAAAAAAAAATTTCAACTTTTTTTACCTTGATAGCTGATATTTACAGATTTTTTGGAGCTGGATCCAAATCTACCTTTAATTTTTTTTGTATCACCCATAGTTCTCAAGCAATATGCTTTTTATTATTTAGTATAAAAATCTTATGCTATACGGTAAATGGGGAAATTAATGAAACGCTTTGTTACAACATAAGCATGGTTTGTATTTACAGTAAGGTACTTAAAATAATGATATGTGTTAATAGAGGTTTCACTTGTCAGCTGGAATTGGTTTGTATTTTCTTTTTCTTTTTTCTTTGATGCTTCTTGTGTAGCTTTTCCTTTGATGAGTCACTTGCTGAACTTCTCGGTGAAGTAACGAACAGTAGTCCCCCATCTTGTTGGTGTTCCAGTGGCATTGGCAGCATTTTTCCATAACTTTAATGTCCTGGTGAAAACACACTCCTTGTTCCTCACTAACATCTCCCATATTGTCCAGGAAGTAATCAAGGTGACAGTTCAAAAAGTGAAGTTTCATACTCATTAAACATCCTAAAGTTTCAAACTTATTTAACATTGTAGCTATAAGAGAAACATATTCTGGGTCTTTTTCACGTCCTAAGAACTTTGTAACAACTTGCTTGAATGATACCCATGCTTCTTTCTTATTTAAGGTCGTTGTGGATCCAAAGTTAACATCAAACATCAATTTTCTAATGTCGGGTCTGACAAAGATGCCTTCTTTTAGTTTAGCTTTTGAAAGGTGTGGAAACTTTTGGCAGAGATACTTAAAACATGGTCCATCTTTAGGCAAAGCCTTTACAAAGTGTTTCATTAGGCCTAACTTTATATGTAGAGGTGGTAAGAGTATGTTTTTTTGGATATACAAGGTTTTTGCATACAAAGTTCTTCTCACCAAGTTTTAAAGACTCCCTCACAGGCCAGTTCTTTCTGCACCAGTGTTGATCCCTAGCCCTACTGTCCCTTTCACACAAGAAACATGGAAATTTGGTAAACCCACCTCGCTGAGCAAGGAGCATGCATGTTACTTTTAAATCACCACATATCATCCAACCACGAGCAGAATAGCCTATTTTATTTAGCACTATTTCTAGGTTTTCATAGCTTTCTTTCATATGTACAGAATGTCCAGCAGGTATAGATGCATACATGTTACCAATGTATAATAAAACAGCCTTTAAACTAGTTTTGAATGAATCAATAAACAGCCTCCAGTTTTCCTTTTTGTATTCAATACCAAACTCATTCATCAGATCAGGAATGTCTGAGCAGTACACTAAATCACCTTCTTCTTGAAAAAAAATTGGAAAATTGCTGCTCTCCCTTTCTATACATGCATATGCTGGCTCTAATTGCCAAAAGTTCTTTTCTTTTAATCTAGAGCCAAGCAATTCAACTTTTTCTTTCATTAAGCCCAGATCCCCAACCAAATTGTTAAGCTCAGCCTGAGTAAATTATTTGGGCTCTAGACTTTCTGTATTACAATGGAATTCATCATCATCTGGTTCATCTAATTCACATTGTACATCAGAAAATACTTCTGTTGGAATAGAATTTAAATCGTCTGTTGTTTCAGGAACTGGCAAATCTACACCATGCCCTACTGGTTGGACGGCGGACGGAAGGTTAGTGTAGCTTATTACCTTCTTGTTTTTCAAATTATGACCAGTAATATCAACACTGTAAATGTAGCAATCATCAGAATGATTTCTTGGCTCCCTCCATATCACAGGAACAGCAAATCTAAAGGCCTTTTTCTCCTTTTTGGACCATTTTCTCAGATCTTCAACACACACATAACATACCTTATGCGGCACCCAAGATTTATCTCGATCACCAAGTTTAGATCCAAAGTATGATAAATAAACCTTTTTCACAAAGTCTGTAATGTTTCTTTGGTGCTTTTTAATCACAAATTTGCTACAAATATAACAAAAACTGTCAGCAGAGTTTTTACAACCACAATTAGACATTGTACTTAGCACATGAACAGGAAAAGGGAAAGTAAGGTTAGGTTCATTACACCACCTTTTTACATTATTTTAACTATATAAAAACTTAAATTCTTTAAAAAATCGCTTAATTTAATAAATCGCTTAATTTAATAAATCGCTTAATTTAATAAATTTAACAGTAAAATAGTGAAGAAATGGTGGGTGATACAGTTTAAATATCATATTTGGATTTACCACTCTAAAAAACATAAGAATAAGGTATTTTCAGCAAAAAAGTTCTTCCATCATTGGCCTGTGCAATTAAACAATTTTGTGCACTGTAGAAAAGTTGTCTGAGGGCAATCTTCATTGAAGAACTCTTCACTTTGGGTTGAATTTTGTAAAAATTCCAATGGGTGAAATAAGTAACTTACAGTCTCCTGCTATCTTTAATTACTTCTTTTTCATTTTTTCTCATCAAAGGTATGGTAACCCTGACAAAATAGTACCTGGGCCCCACGGCTGGGGGTTGTGCTTAGGGCTAATAACCCTCTCATGCAGAAACAAATTGTTACAAATCTCTTGTTCATGTATCAGGATGATTTATGAAACAACCCTCTACAACAACATGGTAAATGAAAAATAGACTTCGGAATCAGTACGTGGAGTGCAAAGAGTCTGTGGAAACTTGGGCATATGTGAAGAATACAAGATGAATTAGAGAAGTACAATGTAAACATAGCTGCAATCCAAGAAATAAGACTTCCTCGAGATTACACACACACAACCTTGGACAGTTTAAACAGTGATCAGGGAAATTAATGAAAGAATATGCTCCATATGAATGAAAGGCTGATGGTCTCTATTGACAATGTTCATGCACCTACAGGCAACAACGAAGATGCTGTAAAATACAGTTACTATGAACCACTATAGAATGTGCATGACAGCCTATTACAACTAGAGATGGGGGATCCGCTCTTGAACTAATTCATAGAGTTGAATCTTTCAAAGGAGTGAACAATCAGTGATTCAGTAAAAAAGAACGGTAGCTCCAAACGTTTCCCACGGCAGAGAGAGAGAGAGAGAGAGAGAGAGAGAGAGAGACGGAGCATATCAGCAGCGCCTCTGCTGCTCAGAGCACAGTGCACGCCACACAACACAGCCAGCGCCGGCCTCTGCCCTGCTTCTACCTTGGCTGCCTGCATTGTGCAGTGCCCCATTGGATTTTGTGTTTCACATATGCCGTGCCGTCTCTGTGCGTCGTCTGCCGCGTGCAGTGTCTGGCGCAGCTTAACTTAGCATCACACACTGTCGGCGATCATTTCAGTCGCACGTCCTGCCCTCTGGGCAGTTGATGCGAGCAACAGGGCAGAGAACCACCTAGCGGATAACATAGGAACTACTTGCAACAACCTGCTCGCAAGGGAACGGACGATTTGTCTCGGAGCGGGTGAGTTCACCGCTCCCCCCACTCTTGGAACTCGCCCGCTCAACGCTCACCCCACCGTCTCGACTCTAGCCAGAGCGTTGAGCAAAGCGACCCAGGTGTCACTCTGCTCTCTGCGGTCTCAGCTCACACAGTAATACAGCTCGCGGCTCGACCTGCTCGACTCAGCGCCTCTGCATCGGAGTTCGTCCCTACTGGATATTGTTCTTCGTAGTAATACCGCTATGTATATTACATTATTATGTTATGTATACATCAATTGTTTTTATTTTATTTTTATTTGTTTAAACTGATTAGATTAGGTTCCTGATGACTCCTCTTACTATAGGATTTTTATTATGGACACTCGAATTTTCGCTTTAATTACGAGCGAACTGATAAACGTATCGCAAAATGTGATACACCAATATTTTCCTTGTTTTATTCTATATGCAGCACTTTCGTTTTACAGTCAAATTTATATTTTTTTTTCTTATTCTGGTACGGATTTTGCGATTTCAGGCGTCTTCGGAAGGAAACGTTCACTTTAAAAATATATGGCTTGCGATGTATTTGTATGAGGTTAATGAAATTTTAATACATTATAGCCAAATATATTGTTAATGTAAATCTCAAGTTACAACATTTTCCGATCACCCAAAAAACCACGATAGTGCAAAATAAACCAATAATCAAAAACTTTGTCATATCGTGGAAATTTTAATAAACAATACAAAATTCTTACTCATTATCTGTGTTACTTCAAAACAGGATAAAATAAGATCAAAATACAGGTATAGTACTGGAATAAACCAAGTTTAAAGGGCGATGTGCCTTCCATTTATTTTCTATTGTAAATGAGTGGTGAGTCATGAAAAAGAGCTAATTCATTTCAGGGAGTGAACAGTTCTGATCCAATCTCTGAAAAGAACAGTTTTACCCATCTCTAATTACAACACAACATCAAAATCGCATTGATCATTGACACCAAGGTAGCAAAAGAGAAACACTTGCTACTGACAATATGCCACAATAACATGCACAAGGAAACCAATAAAAATGGACTCAGAATTATCTCGTACACTGAATCAGAAAGCATGGCTATTAAAGCACAACAAAGAGACATGGTATTCGGTAGATGGAATGACAACAAACCAAATAAACCACATATTAATCTAAAATAGGCATAAAATGCCATTAGTAATATAAATATGTACCGAGGCACCAACAAAATCTCTGACCGTAACTTGGTGCTTGCATCTGTGGAAAGAAAACTGAAAACAAATCACAGAAAACACTAAGGATTTGCAGTGCAGTATTAAGTTCAACCACTGATGGACAATTCTGAAACTTTTGGGTCTAGGGAACGAAAACTGAATCTAATATAATCCAATCTCTGTCATAACTTGAAGTGAGCAACAGATTTACAGTATCTGATAAAACAATAGAAAAAGTGAATAAAAGTGAAATTAAATACATAAATGGACTTTGGATGGACTTCAAGAAATTGATTCAAATGTCAGTCAAAAACGCATTACCAAAAGTAGAATGAAAGAGAAAGAAATGGTTCAATTATATATGCCACCCAGCAGTAAAAACTAATGTCACAGCCAGGAAGGCATGGCTACATAACAAGGGGAAAAAAGAATAAGAACTGGACTACAGGGAGACACAGAAAAGAACAAGTAAGACTCTGGAAACAGAAAAATGCTGTACCTGGAACACACTGTAAAAAATATTGAGAACAACCAGAAAGGAAACAATATCTGCGGAGTACACTGCACTGTAAATGACATCAGGAAGGAATATCAACTGTGGACAGCAGTTCATGACAATAATACTAACATTGAGTGCTGGATCAAATGATATATTATAGGCTCGGAAAAAATATTTTGATTACTAATTGAACTGCCCTGAACAGGAAAACAAATTGGTGAAAACTGGCCCCTCCCAACAACTGAATCTCTCGTAAATGACCCAATGTATGGAAAGGCAACCAAACTGCAAAACAACTGAAACTAACAGAATACGAATGAGATGAATGGAAGGAAACCATCATTGCCCCTATACATAAAAAAGGAAATAAATGAAACTACAGGAATTACACAGGAATCTCCCTAATAACAACATACAAATTACTGTCACATTTAATATTACAAAGACACACAACCTATACCAAGAACATAATAGGGAACTACCAGAATGGATTTTGGAAAAAACTGAGCAAGAAGAGACAGCATATTCTGCACCAAGCCCATTGCAAATTTATGGGAACATAACCAAAATATCCATTAACTGTTCATTGACTTGCATAAGGCCTACTTTGAGAGCAACTCCAGACTGGAACAAGATGATGCGCTATCTCCACATATTTTCAACCTTGTCATGGAAAATGTAGTTAAACCAAATAAGCAACAAGTGGAAACATCAAAGATAACCAACCAAATATACTGGCCTATGAAGATGAAATAGTTCTAGGACAAAATAACAGTGGTGGATCTGAAATGCTGCTCAAGGAAGTAAATGAAACTGACTTGAAAACAGATTCAAAAATTAATGAAGAAGAAACAGAAACATGGTCATACAAAGGGAAAACATGACTACATAACAATGTCATGATCTTCATATAGAAAACCGTGCTTTCAAGAGCACTCCCAACTTCAAATACCTTGGTGTAAATATAAATGACTGCAAAAGAAGACAAGTCTAATACCAAATAGATGATGAAACGCAAACAAAGTTTACTCTTACTTCCAAAAATTTCTATACTCCAAATTCCTGACTGGGAAAACCAAGCTGAAACTGTACAACAAAAGCATCATGCCAGTACTGCTGAATTACATGGCAAAACAGAGCATGACCAAAAGAGAAGAGCAATAGCTCCCAATCTTTAAAAATAATAAATACACAAAATTTCTGAGCAGACATTTGGCCAAGCAGCACCAATATGAGTATCTGAGTTAGCCAACCAATCCTTGGTAGTGAACAGCATCACAGCAAGATGTTTGCAATGGCACGTCATGTTGTCAGACTGGTCCCTGACACAATAGCCCGTCAGACATATGACAAAGATGGAAGGCTGATGGTCACCTGGATAGCCAAGAAGTAGATGACAATATAAGGTACTTCAGACTGCAGAGTGGTGGGTATCACTGGATGGAAGGAAGCAGTGCACCACTGGCAGAACTGGAGATAGATAAATAGACAGATAAATACAACAAAGTGGGACTGTCATGTCCCAAACACGCCAATGGAGTGAGCAAGCTTGTATAATTACTGTGGTGTAAAATTTTGGTCAAGATAACATACTGTGCTAACATCACAAAATACACTGGAGCACAACACAATCTATAGCTTCAGAAAATCTCTTTTTGTTCTATCATTCATATTGTATAATATGCAAGACAGGTGAAATTATGTTACCACATACATAGCTGTGGCTGCATTCTTCATAATACACTGATATTTATTAGTTAAATGCTCTTTAAAAGGCACAAAAAAGATTTATGTAACAGTGACACATAAAGCATGTGATGTACATACATTTCATGCCAGAATGAAAACATTCAGAGACCTTGCAACAACTCATGTGGGCAGAGGTGACTATAGTGTGTGTGTGTGTGTGTGTGTGTGTGTGTGTGTGTGTGTGTGTGTGTGTGACAGAGAGAGAGAGAGAGAGAGAGAGAGAGAGAGAGAGAGAGAGAGAGAGAGAGAGAGAGAGAGAGAGCGAGCATCTGGCATACAGCTTCAAAATGTAAGGAAACTGTAGGACCAGTTGGTTGGTCGGTTGGTTGCTGGGGGTTTAAGGGATTAAACAGCGAGGTCATCAGTCCCTCAGTCAAGTGGTGGGTCATCTGGAATTATTCACGTCATATAGAAATTTGATTGAATTATGGAAGTATGTTCGAGTGGTAAAATCAAGGCACTGAAAGCAACACTGATGCCAGAGTTGATAAATAATTTAAAGAGAGGTAAAAATATATGGTCTGGGACAATACGCAGGTCAGAGAGCAGATGAGGGTACCCCCAGGTCTTATCTGTGGTGAGAGAAACCTCCCCACATCCTACTCCCTGTCAACCTAATCAAGGGCTAAGACAGTTATAAATGAAAGAATACCTTCTAGCCAAGAGATTCGCAACAGTAAAAGTGAGAAGGCTAAAAACATAATGAACATCAGAGAGACCAACAATAGTAAAATAAGACAACAGAAATAATCAGATCACCAGGCAAGTGGGGGCAGACAAAAACAGTATGTAGCAGGAAAAAGGGATAATCACATCTAAATGCAACAATAACATAGTAAAAGAGGAGTGACAATGGCAGGGGAGGTAAGATCAAGGGTTGTCCAGACCCAGCACATGACAGAAGACGCCATAGCCCCAACTCCCCCACCCCCATCCTGAACTGAAAGTAAAGTCTGATTTAAACTAGTTGTCACTTGATAGGCAGCAGACTGAACCGCTCCCACCATCTACACATCAAAGGGAGCCTGGCACTATCGGCTCCAACAGTGCTGCCACTTATGATGCATTGCATAAAGAACACTGCCAGCCATTCTTCAGTGAGCCACTGTAGTAAGAGATTCAGGCAACTTTTAGCTTTTCATGTAGTCAAAACAGGAGTAAGATCAAGGCTGCCCACTCCTAGGACACTCCAAAAATGTGTTGAACACAGTTTGATTTTAGGCAGTCAGTCATGTGAAGATGTGTGTTCCTTGAGGCAATCCCAAAATATTACAGACTGGCACTGGCATTTTGTTAGTGAATCATTAGGGGAAAATTTTGATGATATTGTTTAGCTTGATGAAACATGGGTGCATGTAGGGCCCAGTTTCAGAAAAGGCTGGATAGACAATACCATCAGCAGTAGTATGGCAGCTCTGAACAGCAAAGAGAATAATTGCAGCACATGCTGGAAATTCAAGAGATTTCATTTCTAATTGTCTGTTGTTATTCAGATGAGACATCTGACCACCACAGCACTTTTCTGAAATGTTTTGAAGACTGTGCTTCCAAACCTAACAAAAAAAAAAAAAAAAAAAAAAAAAAAAAAAAAAAAAAAAAAAAAAAAAAAAAAACTCTAAAATTGTTACAGATGACACTCCATATCATTTGGTTTGTACAAGATATGGTGCCCACAGAGATAATGAAGGAAAACAACATTTTTTGAGAAATGTAACAAACTGATTGACAGTAATGTGGTAAATGCAGAATTATTAGAACTTGTGTTGCAACACAAGCTCAAGTATCAAGTTTACCTTGTGGATGAAACAGAAAAAAATAAATAAATTTGGGGCATAAAGCGCTTATATTGCCTCCCTACCATTGTGACTTCACTGCAATAGAATTCATTTGGGCTAAGGCTAAATGACATATAACTACAGAGAATAAAAAAAGTATTTTTTCTGAAGTAGAACATATTTATAAGGAGGCAGTTGATAAAAACACTAAAAGACTGACACAAAGTAGTGACAAATGTGAATTGGGTGATGCAGGAAGCAGGAAACAATGAAGGTGTATACAACAGTGTATCAAAACTTGATTATATATCTCACTATAAGCAGCGACACCAATAGTTCCACTAACTTTGACTCCGAATTAAGTGGTGTTTTCCCATCGACTAGTATAAAGTGTAGTTTAATGAATTTCTTATTTTCATCAAATCTTGTGTTTGTGAATTTATTTTAAACATTAATTCTTTCCTGTTGGGAGCCTAAGGAACACCGTTCAGTCAGCTGCCATCATCTCTCTACAGCAAGTTGAGACTGCATTTGAAATATATTTCATTTTATAACTTATTAATTAAGGTTTCCATCAGAGTTACATATATAGTGAAACCCCTCTTTTACACTTTTCAATGAACTCCAAAAAAATGGTGAAAATGTGGGAAATGACGTTTCAAGCAGTGAAAGTTATGTATTGGATAACACCTAGCATTTTCACACTTTACATATGTGCACATAATAGGCATCAAAACACTCATGTCAGGGACTTGTTTATTATCTATCAATGGTTTATTATCTAATAAAAACTGCTGATATAATGGGAACTCATAATTGGGAAGCAGAAACGTTTAACTCAATTTCATTCGTCATTATCGATGTTTTTGGAATGCCTGAAGCTGTCATTCATTATTTAAATAATGAAACACTGCATCAGTTAAGATATTTTTTCATGCTTAGCACAGTGCTTTTTGAGAATTTTTTCTCGCTATCAAGTGCAAATATTTATGTGAGTATTTTGTGTGGTGTCTGCATATGTGTTGTTCTCTGTCTCTTAAACTGTAGTCATCTTTTTGAAGTCATCTCGTACTGTGCTTCCTCAGTTATGCAGAAAACCACGCACACGCAAACTATCACTCACATTGTTTTTTGTGTAACATCACACAAAATACATACATAAATATTGCACTTAACAACAAGCATAAATCCCTAAAACACATTTTGTTCAGAATGAGAATATATGAAATTCGCACTGTGTTTAAACCAAAAACATTTGAGCAGCACAAACTGAATGAAGGTGTCAACTGGCACTACAGGCATCCATAAGACGAAACATGCTAAATATGGTTCAAAAGAGGTGTGACAATGATTATAACAATTGCAAAACTGCACATGTGCTATAGAGACAGTTTGGAAATTGTTGTGATTGGTCATGATACCTTTATTCATACAGAACTTGCCACCCCTATCAGCCACCATGCAGGGTAGCATTTGGTAGCGGCAGGAGATATTGCACCAATTGTTCCAACTTTTACACATTTAGTGGTTTAAATCCACTAAGGAGAGCACCCTGGTGTCAAGAAACTTAATCACATAGTATTTGTAAACACTATTTGATGGCCAACATAATGCCAGTGTCATTTTACATAAGTTTATTTTTTTTCACGAACATTTTTTCATCGCAGGAAAATTATAAATATGTCGACACAAAATTGGGTTTGAATTAACATTGTGGACATAGGAAATTTGACGGGAGCAATAAAAAATGTCATAAACGGTGGCAAAATGTTAATTCCAGGAGCGCAAAAGCGGGGTATATTGTAATATTTTTAATAGTTACTAGTTTCAAATATTTTTGTTCATTTTTTTTGCATGCATTTCTAATGTTTCACAGTATGTAATACACCTGTTTCTACATCAAATCAGTAAAACAAACATTATCTGATTGCATTATGATTGTCTTGATACACTCAAAATTCGACAGGTGTCTTTAGTTGTTTATACATCAAAATTAGAGACACTAATAAGATCAATATTGTAAATGAATTTCAGAATTGCTATGTTACTTTTGTAGGAGAGGCAGTAAGCTTATACTTGTTATGAGTTAAATATTGACACAACTACATAAAAATGACACTGTAAGTTTGTGAATAGTAAATGCAATGCATTACACAACACTGAAACAATTCATTGCCAAGCAATGTATTTTGACAGTCAAAGGAAAAAAGTATTGGCATAGACTCAATAGTTTTTAAGATATGATATGATAAGTCTAAAGTTGTTTATGAACAGGAAAATTTCATTGGTATCAACAAAAGCAATCTACCTCTGGCTATAATTGAAATTAAGAACAGATTTATCATACTGTGAAGACACTACAGAGATCTATATTTTGCATGAATTTGAGATTTTTTCCTTGGTTTTTGTTGGAGATTGAAGCTTTAAAGTGATTTTCCACCACTGCGGAAAGCAATGCACTGTTGCAGCCACCTGCAGACAGTACCCGACACGACAATGACTCAACTTTGGACCTTAAATGTCAGATGCCAACTAGTTTAAATCAGACATTACCTTAAAACATTATACCTGAAAATAAAAACTACATTCTCAGACAAAATGAAAAACCAGTTCAACTGTCCATACATCATCCATCAATATTAGAGACAAAAAATCCAGATTACTATGCTTAGCATGGAGAGCCAGAAGGATGTGATGTAGAAGCAGCATAGGTCGGTATATTCCTTCCAGTAGGAACAGAATGGGGCACGTCATGCTGCCATAGTCACCTCAATAGCAGGGTGCAGCAGACCACCAGGTGTCGTTCAATCTCTGAGTGAGGAGAGGTTTTGTTTGGACCCACAAATCCACCCTTGAGATTATCATGGTGAATATTGAATGAGTAATTGATTCTCTAACCAAACAGTCAGCCAGTTCATTCGCTGGGATTTTCACATGACTCTGGACCCAGAGAAAGACAACTAAGCAGGTAGTATGCCTTAGATCACAAGAGCTCGTGAATAGCAAATATCACAGGGTAACAAGATTAACTTCAATCAATAGCCGGTAGACTGTGCACTGAGTCACTATAAATTAAAATGCGGGTGAGAGAGGTCTGTTTAATAAAAGACATGGCTCCGACCCTGACTTCTATCAAACATTTTCAAAAGGTGGAGGTCCAACCCAGACATTAATAGAACCAAATGGTGTAAAATAATGAAAAAATGTGGGGAAAAGCCATAGTTGACACCCTACAAACAAGCTTGGCTGTGAGCAGGGATCTGTCCTACAGACTAACAAGGAGAGGACGCCTCCTCATCATTGCCGAATTCGTCCATATTCATGGTACATGTAGAGCATGGTAAGACAAGAAAGTGCCCCAAGTGGAGACTCCAGATGGCCAAGTGTTTAGGAAATAAAAGGAATTTTGATACAGATCTATTGCCATGTGCACCTTATCGACTGTCCCTGTGACACTATGTTCAGGAAGTGGTGTTTGGCTCAGCGGTAAGAGATCAGATTCTCATTAAAAGGGTCACAGGTTCGACTCAGCCCGGTGGCAAATATTTCTGTGCTCCTTGACAATGCATACACTACTGACATCACAATTAACCGCAATATCATATAGGTTATTTTATTAATTTAAACAAGCACAAAAAGTATAGGCATAGGATGAAATGCGGGACTGCAAACAGTTAAAAAGGGATTGTAGTTAACGCGTACACAGGAACGTCATGTATGTAAATCGATACTTCCATTTTTTTTTTTGCAACTGATCAATTACTGTACTGGGGTGATATTCATCAAAGAAACAGGGTAAGCAATAATTTTGACTGCCTCTTGTGCACATTATAAACATCGCCTTTTTGCAGTGACATGGTTTTTTTCATGTCTCATACAAAAACAAACTTGACTGACATTCTGAAAACAGCTTCTTTCATCACACAGTCCAGTGGCGAACCACGTGTAACGCAGCACGTCGCTGAATACATGCATGGATAGCTGGTGATGTACAATGGAATGTAGTTTGATGCAAGTTACTCGGGAAGTGATTTCTTCTTCTTTCTCAATGAGGTAAGTGCAGTTTTGACATTTTTTACCTCATGATAAAAGTATACATCGCAGGGTTGCACTAGTGGCATACATTTAGGGGGAATTACTTTGATACTGCACATTGTCAACTCGTCATCTTGGAACAGTCCATCATACACTATGTGATCAAAAGTATCCGGACACCCACAAAACCATGCGTTTTTCGTATTAGGTGCATTGTGCTGCCACCTACTGCCAGGTACTCCTTATCAGTGACCTGAGTAGTCATTAGACATTGTGAGAGAGCAGAATGGGGCACTCCGCGTAACTCACAGACTTCGAACGTAGTCAGGTGATTGGGTATCACTTGAGTCATATGTCTGTACATGGGATTTCCACACTCCTAAACATCCCTTGGTCCACTGTTTCTGGTGTGACAGTGAAGTGGAAACATGAAGGGACACGTACAGTACAAAACCATACAGGCCAACAGTAGGAGAGGGTTGTAATGTGTAATAGGCAGAAATCTATCCAGACCATCACACAGAAATTCCAAACTGTATCAGGATCCACTGTAACTACTATGACAGTTAGGTGGAAGGTGAGAAAACATGGATTTCATGGTCAAGTGGCTGCTCATAAGCCGCACATCACGCAGGTAAATGCCAAACGACGCCTCGCTCGGCGTGAGGAGTGTAAACGTTGGACGATTGAACAATGGAAAAATGTTGTGTGGAGTGACGAATAATGGTACACAATGTGGCAATCCGATGGCAGGGTGTGGGTATGGCAAATGCCCAGTGAATGTCATCTGCCAGTGTGTGTAGTGCCAACAGTAAAATTCAGAGGCGATGGTGTTATGGTGTGGTTGTGTTTTTCATGGATGGGGCTTGCACCCCTTGTTGTTTTGTGTGGCACTATCACAGCACAGGCCTACACTGATGTTTTAAGCACCTTCTTGCTTCCCTCTGTTGAAGAGCAATTTAGGGATGGCGATTGCGATGGTGATTGCATCTTTCAACATGATCGAGCACCTGTTCATAATACATGACCTGTGGCCGATTGGTTACTAGCTTGGGACACTACACAATAGAAGCCACATGTGACCCACAGGAGTTTTCTGGTGCACTTTGTATCGGTATACATGTGTAAGACGACGACAATATTACTAGGGCACTTTTTAGTTCACACATTATCCATTATTGTCATACTGTTTCATGGTTTTGGAGATTTCTTAACTTATGTCTGTGTGAATGAAACAGTGAACCATGCCCAGTGATTCCCAATTCTTCCTTCAAGTTATAGCAGGCGAGAGCCTAACAGCCATATTCATTAAGTTGCATCCACAATGGAGACAATAACAACACAGGCGTGTATTTGGTGCTTTAAGAAAAATAGGCAAATTTGAAGCCAAGAATTTCATAAGTATAGCTTCCTTGCTAACCACTTCCCCACACTTTGATAGTGTTTACACACCTGAAGTACAAGCTTGCCATCTACTTATACACTACTCTTCCAACATGCTTCGTGGACTACACTGCACATCTGGTCTAGGAGCAACTTGTAGTAGTTTCAGCATGGAGCTTGTTACAACCAATAAGTGAAATGTCCTTATGCTCTCACAGCATAAAAGCCCATGTTCAAAATATCATTCCTCTCAAAGTCATTCCTCAGTAATTCTATATGTTTCATTTCCTGTAAATCTAATTTAGATCTTGTTGCATTTTGTTAAGTTTCTGTTCTTATTTAATCAATGAAAAATTTACAGCACATAAGAGTAAATGTAGAAGTATAACTACTACAGGAAAGGAAAGAGAATTTCACATACATAAAGGCAAGCAATACAGTCCACACTGCTGAGCTTGCATTGGTGTGTTATAAACTTTCAGGATTTTGGCTAAGTTCAGGAATATGTTCAACAGGAATATGTTCAACAGGAATATGACAGAGATTTACTCTGAGGTCCAAATAACATAATTCTACAAAAAAGTATCAGGTACTTGTTGCAAAGACTGTTAGAAGAAAAGGTTGTATTAAACTGCACAATAATTTCTGGAACGCTTGAATTGGGTGTGGTTCTCGAGAATTGGTCACACAGGGCAAACGGTTAAAACCATTCAAACGAAAATAATACACTCACCTTGGTCACTGTATTATTATTATTGCTCCTGATCATGCATTCTGCTTTAACAGTACCTTCAGATCAGATCATTGGTACTGAGAACTAACATTAAAAGGATGGAACAAACTTTTATATAAAAACAATGTTTAGAGTAATTGTGGTGATGCATAAGTTAATCACATACCTTATGGAACGTAGTATCTAGGCAGAGTTTAAAACATCTTAGTCAAATTTGAAATGCAAATTGATGCTTACCATATGGCACATTATGAAGTAAACATGTTTAGTGTATAGTTTCATTTTATGTGAAACAATTATTCCCTCCCTAAACATTCTAATTACAGCATGAACAAGTAACATTTTAAAATTGTTTTACAGTGGACATTATTGTGCAACAAAAGACGTGACACTTGAATCGTGAAGTGCTGCATTTACAACAGTACTCTTTTTTTATATATATATATATAGAGAAACAAGACTAATTGTTACACGTGCAGAAAACCATATGACTGCAGTATTAATGCGTAACTGTAACAAGCAGTGTTACACGTGTAGAGGAAAACATACAAGGAACTTTATTTTTGAGACCGGGAGAGGAAAGAAACATTATGTACGACATCTTAGATGTGGGGTTATGTGAGGGTTGCTCAGAAAGTAATGCACCACAGTTTTTTCTTCAACAATTTTTCATTGATTTATTGAACATAATGAGAATTACACACATGAAAGAATAGTATTTTACCTACAACCCCTATTTTTCCACGTAAACTCCATCCCGTACTACAGCCTTCCTCCAGCACAAAACAAGGGCACGTATGTGTGTGTCGGTGCCAATCTTTGTCCTGGTGGCGGAGCCAGTGCCTCACTGTGTGAATCACCTCTTCATTGTCCTCAAAATGTCTTCCACAAATGGTATCCTTTAATGGGCCAAACAACAACATTTTGCTGCAACATGTCAGGTGTGACAGCAGTGGATGGTCTCCCTGACCGCTGCAAATCGTGAAGCTCTGCTAAACTGCCTTCTGATGACCTCACCCTCTGTGCCCATCAACTAACTGTACTTCTGTCAACAGCAGATGCTCCATAGACTTTGCAGAAGTGTTTGTGAATATTCCCCACAGTTTCTTTCCTACAGTGCTTGTAACGTACATCACCTACAGATGTCATTTTGAAACTGTCCTGCACTTATGCTACCCGTAGGAGGTGACGGAAACTTGGTGCGCTCACTCAGGAGACTTCAAATAATATGTATGTAATGTTTCGCATTCGTAGCATTGTTTTTTGGCTGAGGGAAAAAATGCAGTGGATTACTTTCCAGGCAACCGTCACACAAAAAAATGAAAATGACTGAAATAAACATAATGGCAATAATGAAAGTAATAACTGAAGACAGTAAAAACACTGATAACAATAACGATAGTGAACAAAATTGACAGTGGTGGTACATGACACACTTGTATGTATTTTTTAAAGTATCACATTCTCAAGTGTATTCATATGCCTTACATATAACATTCTATCTGAAGTTTCTATAAAATTAAGTAATCTGGCTAGTTATTTAACAAAAACAACATCCATACAACAACAGTAATGTGCAATGTGAGGTACATGATACCGGAATTGCAATCCACAACAAATCCCATGTGACTTGCACAGCCACCATTACATTTAAATGAAATTAAAATAAAGTCTAAAAATATGCTGTTGAGAGGAGAAATGGCTGCAAGATCACCAAAAGCCTCATCAATTAACATGTTGATGTTGGAACACTGCCAAAGTCGTGCAAGAACAAGAATCCAGAGCTGAATGGAAGCAGTTCCACTGTGCTACAACCTCATTTGGAATATCGTCATATATGCCAAAATTACAAAATACCATCAGTCTGTTCCAAAATTTCATTTGAAGACCATGATGTCCACAACTGAATTTGAAGAAATGATCCAGAGAGAAAACAAAAACACACTTAAACTGTATCAAATACCTCACATCCCACATTACTATTGATGTATTATTGATGTTTTTGTTGAACAACTACGCAGATTAATTATGATTACATGTATTTTCTGTTATGTATTAATTATAGTTTCACTGTATATAAACTGCATGTAATGCGTATGAATTCACATGAGAATTTTAGACTTTAAAAAATACCTACAGGTAGTCATGTACCAGCAGTGTCAATGTTGTTTACTATCATTACTGTTATCAGTGTTTTTTACTGTCTTCAGTTATCACTGTCATTACTGCCATAATGTTATAACTGTCACCATCATTTTTATATGATCACACAGCTACACACACAAGATGATGTATATAACGCTTCTTTCCTCACCTGGCCACAAAAATAAAGTTACCTATACATATTCCTCTATACATGTAACACTGCTAGCTATAGTCATATATTAATACTGCACTCATATGTTTTGTCTATGTATGTAATAATTAGTCTTGCTTCTTTATAAAAAAAAATAAAATAGACAGTATCATAAATGCAGCACTTCATGATTCAAGTCACACAATTTTCAATGCACAGTAACATCCAGGTATAATGATTTTAAAATGTTATATGTTCATGCTGTAATTAGAATGTATCGGAAGAGGAATAATTGATTCACGTTTTTGACTAATGTGGGAAATTATATTTGCTATATGCCATTCACTACAGCCACCTGGTAGCCAAACATGTTTATTTTGTAATTCCCTGCATGGCAAGATCCAATTTGGCTTTTAATGTTGACTAAGAGGTTTCAAACTCTGTCTAGATACTATGTATGCATAAGGTAAATGATCAACTTACACGTCACCAAAATTACTCCAAACATTGTTTTTATATAAAAGTTTGTTTCATCCTTTTAAATGTTAGTACTCTTTACCCCAGAATTGATCTGAAGATGCATTTAAAGTGAAACACATAATCAGGAGCAATAATAAAGAAAGATAGCGACCAACACAAGAGTGTCTCATTAAACTCAGTTCAATGAACTACTACATAACAGGAGCCAGCATCCAGGAAACTATTACAAAACAGAATTCTCATTTTAAGACCAATGTTTTTCCATGGTTTGATGCTTCCATGGTCAAATAAATCCAGCTCCATCTACAAAAGTTCCACACAGGTAACACCAGAAACATGATATGTTGATGATTTATGTTTCTATAATAATGTTCTGATCAAGCCTGTTAACACTTTAAAGTTAAGTCACTTAAATTTTGGACCCAGAAAACCAGCCATTATGCCATTATTTAAAATATTACTGCCACAGCTTTGTTAGAAACATCTTAAAGGGCAATACATAATTTAAAAAATACCGAACTTTCAAGTTTATTTTTCACTTTTATTTCAATTCTGTGACAGATCACAAATTTCACAACAATAATGATAGGAAATCTAACTATCCTTCCAAAAAAAGTGCAGGTTGAGTTCTTGATCAATTTCACACATAACTGGCCTTTCTTTGTAAAAGTCTGAAATGTTCTAATATGCAGACAAGTATACTGCAATCAGGGCAATGCCAGCTTGTATCTTTCCTGCTTACTTTACCAGTAGACTGTGTCATCTCCTCCAAAGAAATCTTGCAAACCCTTGTTAGATGCTGCTTCATCTCAATTGTAGGAATTTTATACGAAAGGTATCATCCTACAAGTCTATTGCTAATAATTGCACTACGAACAATTTCTTGAGCCAGTGCTGTATCTTTGTAGACGAGTCCTTCACCAATTTCTTCAGACTGTTCCCACTCAGATATTTCTCCTTTCAATCCAGACGCATTCAATTTTTCCTTTAGAATTTCTAAAATTTCTTACTCAGTCAACAGATGTGAGATATTTGAAGCAGATACAGGAAGTGTCAAAACTAACAAGTACACACATGAATCTCATGACAATGCACACACACAGTGGCTGAGTCAGCCACGAGCACAGCTCTTATGTTTGCTACAGCTTCTACAGAAGTTATTCTATAAACTAACAACAGAGGGCAGCACCTGTCAAGGAACAGATAGCAAGAAGTCAACACATTGTTCTCATATGAAACCAGTCCCATTTTCGGGCAATAGGTGGCTGGTGACTCATGCCTCATATAACATCATGACCCGAGATATACTTGGGCATGGCCCTCTGAATGCATTGTTGTGTCCCAGGCATGGCCCTCTGAATGCATTGTTGTGTCCCGAGTTCTGCTTCGACTTGCTCACCAAAGTCTTCAGGCCCACATAATGTCACACAAATCCCTGTATCTGACATCAATTACAATCACATAAGTCTCCCAGTTTATACCTGACCAACTGAAGCCTCTCCCTATTAAAATAATGTGATCAAGAAACTTGTTAACAACACTCTTCAAGGTCTCTATAATGCAGTGTGCCATCACAGCTCCTAAGGCAGGTGGTCCACAAAAGCATTCAATTACAGTGTTTGACCAACTTCTGATGCTCAACTTCACCAAGTTTATTTCACACTAGGAATCCATGACAACCTCACTAGTTATTACTGAATTATTTACTGCAATACTGCAATTACTTGAGCTACCCTTGTGATACATATTTCAATCTGTATTTTTAATCTTGTTTCTATTCACTTCTAGTTGCAACCAACTTTCTGTTCCTAACATTATCTGGGCATTATTACCTTTAATAAGCGATACTAATTCTGGGACCTTACTATGGATGCTCCTGCAGTTTTAGAATATCATATTAAACTTTTATATTTTGAATCTACAAGCACAAACATTCTCCGAGAATATTGTGGTGGATCTATCTTTGATTTCCACAGGCATTCATCACTGATCCCAAGGCGTGTTCCTCAAACTTATGAGACAACTGCTGAAAGGAAGCAAGGATGACCTCAGAACCCCCAGCATTATTCATGCTGACACGAGCCACAATTTGCAGCCAGTTGCACCCATAGTAATCAACAGCCACTGGAAAATCCTCCTCCAAATCTCTGAGTGGCTCCATTGCCCACCTAACATTGGAGCTCCCAACGTCCAGCCCTCTGCACTTGTTAGGACTGGGCAGGAAAATTGGCCACTAGTCCAACACGAGAAACATCCTTATTCACTGTCGGTATCACAGTTATATTGAAAATGTAAAGTAGTAAATGTAAGTGATGGTTAGTTGTTTCTTTTTAATTTTGTAGAGGTTTTCTGTGTGTTTTTTTATGATAGTTTCGCAGAACCTTTGAGAGATCTGAAAACACAGTTTAAGATATACTGTATCTATATGAAGGTTGCACTGTCAAGAGACAGTAGTGAAATGCAAGATGACCTGCAGAGGATCAATATGTGTAGCAGGGACTGACCCTGAATATCAATAAGTGACACTGTACACAAATAGGTAGAGAGACCCACTGCTGTTAAATTACACTGCAGGTGACAAATCTCCAGAAACAGTAACTACCATAAAACAACTAGGAGTAACCATCCGGAGACAATTAAAAGTGGAATGACCACATAAAATAAATAACACAGAAAGTGGTTTAAACGCACAAACAGGGTCTGTGGCTCATTTGTTGCACACTACTGTTGGAAACTCATTGTCATTGCTCTTAGCCAATCGCATGATAGTAAATGACAAATAATGAGAATCACTTCAATCGAATCATGCTTTTTTCTGAAAAATGTTGCAATTTTCAAGGTCATAGTTAGTCTAGGACCTAGTAGTTTATAATCTTGGTTGTCGCAAATATCTGACTGTTTTTCCATCATATATCACAATTTCTAAGACTGTCATTAGTGTCAGATCAAACAGCACAGTGTAAATTGCTGTGAGGGGAACAAAACACCAGATACCTTCATTTAAAATGCATAAGGAATTATAGACAAACAATGTGGCTGGCTACTGCAATGCTATATTGTGTAGTGATAAATGATATGACTCGAGCCCTCAGTGGTGGATAACAACACACCATAAATTTAGTAAGCTAGCTAGAAAACATCAGGTTGTGTTCACGGCTTTAAAAAAAAAAACATTTTCCTCTAACTGTTGTGGCACACAGCACAATTATCAGAGTACAAACTGGGCCCAAATAACAGAAGTCCTGCGACTGTGCCAGAAACTAAGTTGAGATATTGCACAAAATACATCAGAGTCCACACGGGAAGTATTTTCAAACACCTATGTCATTACTATACCATTGCTCAAACCAATCGTCTCCAACTTCCAAATTCTGACTGCCAACCCACAAGGCTATGAGAGACAGAGAGACCACAAGGAACCTGGCTGCAGACCTTTTAAAGTTTCGGTCACCCCTCTCCGGATCCCCCACTCACGTCAAGTGCACTCAGTGACATTGCGTAGGTCCCTCATGTGATCACCAGCATAAATTCACAATTTTTTTTATACATATAGTTAATTGAAATTGCAAATATGTCACTAGCTGCATTTAAAACTATACTTCAAAAACATATATCATAATATTTTCTAAAAAACCACAGTTTGCTTGTAATGGCTCTGAGCACTATGGGACTTAACATCTATGGTCATCAGTCCCCTAGAACTTAGAACTACTTAAACCTAACTAACCTAAGGACATCACACAACACCCAGTCATCACGAGGCAGAGAAAATCCCTGACCCCGCCGGGAATCGAACCCAGGAACCCAGACAGTTTGCTTGTAAATCAGAGTTTAATTATACACAATTTGAGCTTTCAATGTCAGAAACTGTTTATGTTCTTGGCACCTTTGTTATTTATTTTACAATTACAGATGGCATATCGTTTTCATCAGATGTTGTCTCTTCTTTTCATTGCTGTACTCAGAATTTATGTACCTCTCATGAAATTCAAACTACCGAAAAAACTATGTACATTTAACTTTAAACAATACAAATGGATAATAAAAAATAATAATATCACAGTCTGAATAATGTATGTATTCACTGCCAATACATACTGCCATGTTTTCAGTGTATCTGTCTTTGTATGCAAGTTCTGCTGAATTTATTTAATTTCCAAATTAAACTGATTCTCTCGTCTTCATTATTAGAGTTATGGACCATATGATAATCTCATTGATGGGGCTCAGCGAGAGCAACAATTTGTTTGCTCAACCTCTTTGGTGGTGTGATCCTATAAAATTTATAAACTATCAAGTCCATACGTTATAAGCAAATCTATTTGTCTCTGTAATATCATTTATATAAAACACTCAGATGACATCTCTGTATCATTAGAGGCGCGATTGAACCCTCTTTCGTATTACGCCTTCTGTGTCTCTGTACATAATATTGTTTGTGCTGCACATGCATAGATGATTACAAAGCTATTGAGACTTTATAAAGGCCACTCGCTTCTGTTCTCATGGGCTCGAGAAGAAACCCACACATGGTTGGTGCTTTGTCCGAAACCAAGTGGACAGACCTCATGGCAACCATGCAACCTGCACCCATAAGGGCTCCCAGCAGAGCAGAAGTTGCCTTCAGCCAGCAGCCAGAGGCAACATGCATGTCCCTTCCATTGCATGCTGGGTGGGCTCGTAATTCGAACACCATGCCTGAACAAATTGCATTCCAATAGATCTACACAGATATGCCTTGTCCTGTTACAGCTACCCACATTCGATTAATGATTTGTCTTGTTCATTTCCTATCATTCACCACAGGGACTGCTATCAACAACAGCATGAAATGGAAATGCCATGGGCACCAAAAGTGCACTTTTAGCACAAATGCTGATGCCAGGCTGAGATTTATTGGAAGAACCCTATGGAAACATAATTCATCTACAAAAGAAGAGGCACACAAAACACCCGTTTAACTATTTCTCAAGTACTGTTAATGAGCCTGGCACCATTACCCAGCAGGATGAACAGGGAAGGGAGGGAGGCAGAGGGGGGGAAGAGAGAGAGAGAGAGAGAGAGAGAGAGAGAGAGAGAGAGAGAGAGAGAGAGAGAGAAGAGGAGAAGGAGGAGGAGATCCAACAAAGAGCAGTTTGTTTCATCTAAGGAACATTTACTTAGTGAGACAATGTTATAGAGATGCTCAACTAACTCCCATGGTAGACACTACAAGGGAGGTGTTATGCATCACAGAGTGGTTTACAGTTGAAATTTCAAGAATGTACATTCCCAGATGAGTTGCTTAATATATTACTTCCTACCATGTAGTCTCGTGAAATGACCATGACAAGAAGATAGTAATTAGAGCTCATACGGAGCTTTACCAACAACCATTTTTCCTACACACCACTTGTGAATGAAAAGGCAAAATGGGGGGGGGGGGGGGGCATTTTGGACTCTCTACTACAATATTCTACACCTTCTGAGTTCCCAATAGCAGTGGCAACCACATACTTCACATTAAACTGCTTTGACAAATAAAAGGAGTATAGTAGAGTATGAAGTGTGACATATTGACATAGTCTGCTGACATATACCACCATTGCCCTCCGTTCTTGTTGTAACTGAATGAATTTACTTTGTATGCTTTCTTCTTTTCTTCCCAAATTCCTTGTATTCCTAAACAA
The DNA here is from genome assembly GCF_021461395.2 of Schistocerca americana. Taxonomy (NCBI): domain Eukaryota; kingdom Metazoa; phylum Arthropoda; class Insecta; order Orthoptera; family Acrididae; genus Schistocerca; species Schistocerca americana. The sequence continues at coordinate 893,463,067 of NC_060130.1, read as the reverse complement.
CCATACTGTTATAAAAATTTATTATGTGGAACTGCTATTCACTACGCTTCTTCAAGCAATTTTCTTTACAGGAAGGAACAGTAGTTTATAGCATTTGTTGATGTTTCAAGGGTTTTCTCTTCAAGTCCGAGTTCAGAAGTTTTAAGATCATTAACAAATTTTATTACTTTAATTTCATTTTTCAAGTGCCACAAATGTATAAAACCACCATGGAATTTAGTTGTAACCTCTACTCTGTTGAATAACACTGGAAGTGGCACAGAAATACTTAAAGACTGTTTGTTTACAATATTTAAGAACTATTTCTACAATCAAACAATGTAGTGATATAAGGAATTCACTATCCAACAGAAATGATCAGTAATATTAACACACACAGATAACTAAAAACACTACAAAGGAGTAATTTAAGGACTCACTTGGCTCAATGTTTCCTGCACGTTGAATACCAAGACTTATACAGTCCTTGCTTGCCTGAGATCCTTGTACAGGTAAATGATCACATTCAGGTAACTGTACCTGTTGCCCAATCAAGGGATGTCTTTTGGCAATTGCATATTCCATACTGCACATTTCATTTTCCAAAATTTCACAATCTTCTCTACAAATACGCCTAGGTCGTGCGCCTGGTTTACAGTTCTCCTTTCCATTTTCAGGAACACAACTTGACATGTGACACAATGGAAATGCAGAATAGCATAAAGAAGGTCTTGCAAAGGCTTCACAACCTTTTGAAAGATCTCTGTAATGTTAAAAACAAAATGACTGTAAATGTTAAATTTAATTTACAAGCGTTCTCGAAAGGATCGTAAAACATAATACGATATAAACTCACTTTGAAGTTGTGACAACCATAAATGCTTTCTCCAACTTACGCTCTAGCATAATCTGGGTCTGTGCAAGAGGAATGTACACACTTTTATTTGCAAGAAATGTGCTGCATGTTTTTCCTTGGTACACCTGTAAGTAGAAAACATGCAGCCATTAAATTAAATTGCATACAGATTCCACAAAGCACAAGTTCCACAGAACCATGTTTTACTGCACTCATCATTCTTACTACAGTGTTCTAGTGATCTATGAAATTAATCTTAAAATATAATAACCCCAGATGCACAATCAGAAACTGACTCATTACCCACAATGTGGATCGCGAATTTTTATCAAGTTTCTATATGCCACTTGCAATATAGAGACGCATAGACCCACAACAGGCTACAGCAGTCCACTCACCCCTCCGCGCCACCCTCCACACCGAACCCAGGGTTATTGCGGGGTTGTGCCCCCAGTCAGCTGCTCCACAGTACTATGGCTGTTAAAACACTCCCACAGTTCTGGTAAATGTGCTGACAACACAATCAATACACTTAATAACAACAGCTTTCAAAATATCTCAGAAGCAGCCATTTGATGAATGAGAGAACTATTAGAACCAACATGATCTGTCTTTGCTCACTAAATATATGTAACCAGTTCTGTAGCTGAATACTACAAGGTTGTATGATAAGTCATTATAAAAGTTAGATGACAACACCTACACACACACAACAGGCTCACAATTAAATTGAGTTATCACACAACATATTTTCATGCCCTAATGCTGCATTTACATTTTGATGATAGCAATAACTTATTTGACATTTGATGATAAGAATTGTTATTTTAGGTAATGTTAATCATACAGTTAATACATCTGCTATTATTATACTCCTTTTAATGAACTATTTTTCCTTATTTTACAACTGTGTTTGATTAAACAGGCAATATCTATATAATACTGTATATACCCAAAACTGCCAAAATACTATTTGTATAATACTTTACTGACACCTTTTATTGATGGTACAGTTTCCAGTATGCTGATGCTAGAGACATATTTAGTTTTGTCTGAAACCTAGCTTGCTAAGAGAAATTGGTAATTGTAATTATTACAACAGTGTACAATGGCAAAATTAGTGTGAGCTAATCAGTAACTTTAAGAAAATTGACATAGCTAGTTGAATAGCCCTAATTTCACACTTTTTGGTAACTAGTTTCACTTTTCCAAAAATAAATTAACTTAAATAATATCCGTAATTAAAAGTTCAGCCACACCCAAAAAGTCTTTCGTTATTTGAGCTCTTTAGCTTGCTTAATTCCAGGTTTGACCTTATACTTTTGTTGCCCTAATTGTTATGCATCAGGTAGTGCCTTTGGTTATCTAATTAAGCCACTATTTAAGAATTTGAATAAATTAACAAAATTTTGAACACTGCACATTTTACATGAGAGTAGGGAATCCACTGCAGGTGCATACAGGGTATTAATCAAGTAGTATCTTGAACTTTAATACTTTCATGACCAACAGCCATTTAGTTAAACCAGATTATTTCTGGAATCAACAGGCTGACAACACTACTGAATATTCACCTTCCAGTTTTATAAGCTAACACGTAAATATCAAAATCAAAAAAATATCCAAATGAAAGTATGTATATACTCCCAAAGGCAAAAAAACCCTGTGGCGTAAGACAGAACGCAGGTCAGCTTCGGAGATGCCCATCTCCAGAAGCTGTTTCCATGTAGACTGATTGGCCAGCCTGTCGGCAAGTTCGTTGCTTGGGATTCTGACGTGTTCTGGGGTCCACACAAACACCACTGAATGACAGGACCGTTCCAGGGCATAGATGGACTCTTGAATGGATGCTACCAAAGGATGGCAAGGGTAGCACTGGTCGATATCTTGTAGGCTCCTCAAGGAGTGAGTACACAGGAGAAATGACTCGCCAGGGCATGATCAGATGTGCTGAAGAGCACGAGATACGGCTGTCAGCTGTGCAATGAAAACACTGCAGCCATCTGGCAAAGAGTGCTGTTCAATATGTCCTCCATGAACTTATGCAAAGCCTACGTGACCATCAGCCATCATGCCGTTGGTGTAAACCACTTCATGGCCCTGGTACATGTCGAGAATCAAGAGGAAGTGATAGCGGAGAGCCGCAGGGTTAACGGAGTCCTTAAGGCCATGCGAAAGGTCCAGAAGAATCTGCGACCTAGGTGTACACCATGGAGGTGTGTGTGAATGGACCTCAAGGAGAGGTGGTAAAGGCAAGGACTCCAGTTCAGACAGAAGGGACCAGACGTGAACTGCGATAGTAAGCCCTGACCTGGGACGCCGATGTGGGAAATGAATCGCCGTGGTTGGGAAAAGGAGACGGTAATTTGGATGCGCAGGAGAACTACGAACGTGTGCAACGTAACTGGTGAGCAGTTCTGCACACCTAACCTTCAACCTGGTGGAGACTCCGGCCTCCACCAGGAGGTAGTCCTGGAGATGGTCGAGTCCAGGAGATGGTCGAGTCCAGGAGATGGTCGAGTCCAGGAGATGGTCGAGTCCAGGAGATGGTCGAGTCCAGGAGATGGTCGAGTCCAGGAGATGGTCGAGTCCAGGAGATGGTCGAGTCCAGGAGATGGTCGAGTCCAGGAGATGGTCGAGTCCAGGAGATGGTCGAGTCCAGGAGATGGTCGAGTCCAGGAGATGGTCGAGTCCAGGAGATGGTCGAGTCCAGGAGATGGTCGAGTCCAGGAGATGGTCGAGTCCAGGAGATGGTCGAGTCCAGGAGATGGTCGAGTCCAGGAGATGGTCGAGTCCAGGAGATGGTCGAGTCCAGGAGATGGTCGAGTCCAGGAGATGGTCGAGTCCAGGAGATGGTCGAGTCCAGGAGATGGTCGAGTCCAGGAGATAGTCGAGTCCAGGAGATAGTCGAGTCCAGGAGATAGTCGAGTCCAGGAGATAGTCGAGTCCAGGAGATAGTCGAGTCCAGGAGATAGTCGAGTCCAGGAGATAGTCGAGTCCAGGAGATAGTCGAGTCCAGGAGATAGTCGAGTCCAGGAGATAGTCGAGTCCAGGAGATAGTCGAGTCCAGGAGATAGTCGAGTCCAGGAGATAGTCGAGTCCAGGAGATAGTCGAGTCCAGGAGATAGTCGAGTCCAGGAGATAGTCGAGTCCAGGAGATAGTCGAGTCCAGGAGATAGTCGAGTCCAGGAGATAGTCGAGTCCAGGAGATAGTCGAGTCCAGGAGATAGTCGAGTCCAGGAGATAGTCGAGTCCAGGAGATAGTCGAGTCCAGGAGATAGTCGAGTCCAGGAGATAGTCGAGTCCAGGAGATAGTCAAGTCCAGGAGATAGTCAAGTCCAGGAGATATTCAAGTCCAGGACATAGTCAAGTCCAGGACATAGTCAAGTCCAGGACATAGTCAAGTCCAGGACATAGTCAAGTCCAGGAGATAGTCAAGTCCAGGAGATAGTCAAGTCCAGGAGATAGTCAAGTCCAGGAGATAGTCAAGACAGGATTTAACAAGGGCTCTGTAGAGCTGCAGCAGCGTAGAGCGAGCTGCACCCCAGTTGGTGTTGCTCCAGCGGCGGAGGGCATTGAGGTGCTGCCAGCACTTCTGCTTAAGCTGACGAAGGTGAGGTAGCCAAGTCAATTGGGCATCAAAAACCAGTCCTAAGAATCGATATGACTCCACTACAGTGAGTGCATCATCATTAAGGTAAACTTCTGGTTCTGGATGAACAGTGCAACACTGACAGAACTGCAGGACACATGACTCCATGGCTGAAAACTGGAAGCTGTGGGCTAGAGCCCATGACTGTGCCTTGTGAATGGCTCCCTGTACGCACCGGTCAGCAACACCAGTACTGGAGGAGCAGTACGAAATGCAGAAGTCATCCACACACACACACAGAAGGTGAGAACGGCGGACCTACATCTGCTGCTAGACCGTTAATAGCCACTAAAAATAGAGACACACTCAATACAGAGTCCTGCGGAGCATCATTCTCCTATAAACTGGGGGAACTATGGGAGGCACTGACTTGGACATGGGAAGTACGGAGCAACAGGAAATTTTGGATAAAAAGCAAGAGTGGGCCTCGGAGACCCCACTCATACAATGTGACAAGGATAGGATGTCGCCAGGTCGTGTTGTATGCTTTACATAAGTCAAAAAAGATGGCAACCAGATGTTGGCATCTGGAAAAGGCTGTTCGGATGGCAGACTCGAGGGACACAAGGTTATTAGTGGTAGAGTGACCCTGGCGGAAGTCGCCCTGACATGGAGCCAGTAGGCCACGTGACTTGAGGACCCAAACCAACCGCCGACACACCGTACGTTCCAGCAGCTTACAGAGAAAGTTGTTGAGGCTGATGGGCCGGCAGCTATACACATCAAGCAGGTTTTGAGTGGGTTTGGGCACCGAAATGATGCTGCTATCTCACCATGGCGATGGAGAGATGCTGTCGCACCAGATCGAGTTGAAGATGAGGAGATGTCGCTTGCTGTCAGACGAGAGATGTTTAATAATCTGACTGTGGATCTGATCCAGGCCAGGACCTGTGTCGGGGGCAATGTGCTAGTGCGCTGAGGAGCTCCCACTCTGTAAATGGGGCATTACTGGGTTCACTGTGGCATGTAGTGAATGAGGGGACTTTCCTTTCCATCTGCCATTTGAGGGTGTGAAAGGCTGGGGGCTAGTTCTCCGACACAGAGTCTAGAGCATAGTGCTCAGCAATCGTGTTTGCATCGGTAGATACCACGACATTGATATTATGTTAATGCCAGGGACACGTGTTGGGGACTGGAACCCAAAACGACATTTGATCTTCGTCCAGACTTGGGAAGGTGACATATGGCACCCAATGGTTGACATGTACCTCTACCAACACTCCTGTTTCCCTTGTTCTATAAGCTGGCAAATGTGGGCACAGAGCCACTTAAAGGATATTAGGTGCTCTGGGGAAGGGTGCCACTTATGTCACTGTAGAGCTCACCAACACTTTTTAATTGCCTCAGCAACTTCCAGCGACCACCAAGGGACTGTCTTTCACTGGGGGCACCCTAAAGTATGAGGGATGCGTTTTCCGCCACAGGAACAATCGTTGTAGTGACCTGCTCAACGACATCATTGATGGCACCATGTGGGGGAGATTCGGTGATGACAGCAGAGGTGAAGGCTTCCCAATTTGCCTTGTTTAAAGCCCATATGGATAGGCATCCACGGGCATGATGCCGGGGGAGTGACATGAAGATGGGGCAGTGGTCACTACCACACAGGTCGTCATGTGCTCTCCAGTGGATGGATGGGAGAAGGCCAGGACTGCAAACCGAGAGATCAATGACTGAATATGTGCCATGTGCCACACTTAAATGTGTGGGGGCACCTGTATTTAAGAGGCAGAGGATGAGTTGTGACAGTAAATTTTCGACCTCCCTACCTCGGCCAGTAAGCATGGCGGCACCCCACAAGGGGTTATGTGTGTTAAAATCTCCCAAAAATAGGAAAGGTTTAGGGAGTTGATCAATCAGTGCAGCCAATACGTTCATGGGTACTGCACCATCTGGAGGAAGACATACATCGCAGATAGTTATTTCCTGCGTCATCCTTATCCTGACAGCCACAGCTTCAAGAGGGATTTGAAGGGCCACAGGTTCACAACATACTGAGTTCAGGACACAGACGCAAACTTCACCTGACACTCTATTACAGTCACTGTGGTTCCTGTAATATCCCTTATAGCTGCAGAGGGCAGGGGTCCGCATTGCTGGGAACCAGGTTTCCTGGAGGGCTATGCTGAAAGCAGGTGTAAAGCTTAACCGTTGCCATAGCTCAGCCAGGTGGTGGAAAAAAAACCGCCGCAATTCCACTGGAAATTGACATGATTGTGAGACTGGGAAGGCATGAAACACTCAATGGGGCAGTCTACACCTCAGGGTCACCTGCTGCCACCAGATGAGTACCTGTGCGATCGACATCCAATGTGTCTGAGGGCCCAGCAAAATCTAGGTCCTCAGCGGACGCCAAAATCTCCACCTCATCCTCAGACACAGAGCTTGTAGGTAGTGGTGGTGTGGGTGCCACCACAGTGCCTTGGTTCTTGGGGGGTCTTTTTCTTTTTAGGTTTCTCTCACTGCTCCTTAGGTTTGTCCAGCTGGGAGGGCTTCACTGATTCAGTCTCAGGGCCTGAGGAGGATCGTGAAGCCCTATGACCAGCTACCTGTGGTTGCTTCAGCCACTGGCGGGTGTCAGCTTTGCCACTGGGAAGGGAGTGGCAAGAGGAGCCGAAGAAGACTTAGGCTTCTCTAGCTGAGAAGTGGGGACTGACATCCCCGATGGTTGGGGGGATGTTGCTCTTGAAGTAGGTTGTATAGGAGCGACAGGGAGGGAAGTGCCCCCCACCATGTAGGGGGCAGGTGGAGTCTGACGGCTCCGAGAGCGAACTGTACATGGCAGAATGGAAGATGGTAGAACCACTGTCATAACAGCAGCGTAGGTTGACGTCATATACACAGGATCTAGCCTCTCATAATTTCTCTTAGCCTCAGTGTAGGTCAGTTGGTCCAGGGCCTTGTATTCCATTATTTTTCTTTCTTTCTGGAGAATCCTGCAGTCTGGCAAGCAAGGTGAATGGTGCTCTCCGCAGTTGACACAGATGGGAGGTGAGGCACAGGGAGTATTAGGATGTGAAGGACATCCACAATCCCGACAAGTGATGCTGGAAGTACAGCGGGAAGACATGTGGCTGAACTTCCAGCACTTAAAGCACCACATTGGGGGAGGAATATATGGCTTGACATCACAGCGGTAGACAATCACCTTGACCTTATCGGGTAATGTGTCACCCTCGAAGGCCAAGATGAAGGCACCGGTGGCAACTTCATTATTCCTCTGACCCCGGTGGACGCTCGGACTAAATTGACACCTCACCGCTCTAAATTGGCATGCAGCTCGTCATCAGACTGCAAAAGAAGGTCCCTCTGAAATACGATACTCTGGACCATATTTAAGCTCTTATGGGGCATGATGGAAATAGAAACATCCCCCAGCTTGTCACAGGTGAGTAGTGCCCGTGACTGGGCAGAGGATGCTGTTTTGATCAACACCGACCCTGACCGCATTTTGGACAAGCCCTCCACTTCCCCAAACTTGTCCTTTAAATGCTCCACAAAAAAACTGAGGTTTCATTGACAAGACAGAGTACACATCAATTCTCATACATACGAGGTACTGGGATGAATAAGCTTCACTGCCATCCTTAGCCTGGCGTTCCTCCTATGGTGTGGCCTGGGGGTAGGGGAGGAATTGATGGTACCTTGACCGCTTAGAGACTGCTGGTGTTTGACCACCAGACGTACTACACTTAATGGCGTGTCATCGCTCACAGCTGCAAGCAGTGCTGACTTCGGTCGCGCAGCTTGAGGCTGTTGCCAATGGGCACCACTGTGGGGAGCCGGACTTTGGTATCATGGGAATGTCAACCTCATCCCGTCTGTCCCCAGATCGGTCTGCTGCTGTGGTTGTCCCGGTTGCTGCCAGCAGTGGGGCTGAGCCCTCGCCTGTGGTTGATTGGGAGGTCATTCCAAGGCATGGTAGGCAGCGAAAGATGTCCCTGGAGGCTGATCAGAAAGCCTCCCCGGTGCGTCTGAAAAACAGGTTTCGGGTACTGTCTCTGGCTGAAAAAGATGCAGCCGCCTGCCCTGTTTCAGAGGATGATTCTCAGCCTTCAAGGTCCGGGCAATCGCAGAGGGTGGGCTTATTGGTAGTTGGGAGCTCCAATGTTAGGCGCATAATGGGGCCCCTAAGGGATATGGCGGCTAAGAAGGGGAAGAAATCCAGTGCGCACTCCGTGTGCATTCCGGCTGGAGTCATTCCTGATGTGGAAAGGGTCCTTCCGGGTGCCATGAAGAGCACAGGGTGCAGTCAGCTGCATGTGGTGGCACATGTCAGCACTAATGACGTCTATCGCTTTGGATCTGAGGAAATTCTCTCTGGATTCCAGCGGCTATCTGATTTGGTGAAGGCTGCCAGTCTTGCTTACGAGATGAAGGCAGAGCTCACCATCTGCAGCATCATTGACAGAACTGACTGTGGACCTTTGGTGCAGAGCCGGGTGGAGGGTCTGGATCAGAGGCTCAGACGGTTTGGGGACCGTGTTGGCTGCAGATTCCTTGACTTGCGTCACAGGGTGATGGGGTTTCAGGTTCCGCTGAATAGGTCAGGAGTTCACTACACTCAGCTGGCGGCTGCACACGTAGCAGAGGCTGTGTGGCGTGGACTGGGCGGTTTTTTAGGTTAGAAGGCCTCGGGAAAGTACGGGGTGGGCTGCAATCTCAAAGGGTGCATGGCAAATACAGGACGTGCTTGGATCAAGGAACAGTTGGAATTGTAGTTGTAAATTGTTGTAGTTGTGCTGGGAAAGTCCCTGAGCTTCAAGCACTAATAGAAAGCACAGAAGCTGAAATCGTTATAGGTACAGAAAGCTGGCTAAAGCCTGAAATAAGTTGTGCAGAAATTTTTACGAAGTCTCAGACGGTGTTCAGGAAAGATAGATTAGGCAGAATTGGTGGTGGAGTGTTTGTGTCTGTCAGTAGTGGTTTATCTTGTAGTAAAGTCGAAGTAGATACACCATGCGAATTGGTATGGGTGGAGGTAATATTTAACAGCCGAACTAAGTTATTAATTGGCTCCTTCTACCGACCCCCAGACTCCGATGATATAGTTTCTGAACAGTTCAGAGAAAATTTGAGTCTCGTAACAAATAAATACCCCTCATACGGTTATAGTTGATGGGGACTTCAACCTTCCATCGATATGTTGGCAAAAATACTTGTTCAAAACCGGTGGTAGGCAGAAAACATCTTCCGAGATTGTCCTAAATGCTTTCTCCTAAAATTATTTCGAGCAGTTAGTCCACGAACCCACGCCAATTGTAAATGGTTGCGAAAACACACTTGACCTCTTAGCCACAAACAATCCAGAGCTAATAGAGAGCATCATGACTGATACAGGGATTAGTGATCACAAGGTCGTTGTAGCTAGGCTCAATACCATTTCTTCCAAATCCACCAGAAACAAACACAAAATAATTTTATTTAAAAAAGCGGATAAAGTGTCACTAGAAGCCTTCCTAAGAGACAATCTCCATTCCTTCCGAACTGACTATGCAAATGTAGACGAGATGTAGCTCAAATTCAAAGATATAGTAGCAACAGCAATTGAGAGATTCATACCTTATAAATTGGTAAGAGATGGAACTGATCCCCCATGGTACACAAAACAGGTCCGAAAACTGTTGCAGAGGCAACAGAAAAAGCATGCGAAATTCAGAAGAAAGCGAAATCCCGAATATTGGCTAAAATTTACAGACGTGCGAAATTTGGCACGGACTTCAATGCGAGATGCCTTTAATAGGTTCCACAACGAAACATTGTCTCGAAATTTGGTAGAAAATCCGAAGACATTCTGGTCGTATGTAAAGTACACAAGCGGCAAGAGGCAGTCAATACCTTCGCTGCGCAGAGTTACTGAACGCAGTTTTCCGAAATTCCTTCACCAGGGAAGACGAATGGAATATTCCAGAATTTGAAACACGAACAGCTGCTAGCACGAGTTTCTTAGAAGTAGATACCTTAGGGGTTGCGAAGCAACCCAAATTGCTTGATACGGGCAAGTCTTCAGGTCCAGATTGTATACCGATTAGGTTCCTTTCAGATTACGCTGATACAATAGCTCCCTACTTAGCAATCATATACAACCGCTCGCTCACCGATAGATCTGTACCTACAGATTGGAAAATTGCACAGGTCGCACCAGTGTTTAAGAAGGGTAGTAGGAGTAACCCATCAAACTACAGACCTATATCATTGACGTCGGTTTGCAGTAGGGTTTTGGAGCATATACTGTATTCAAACATTATGAATCACCTCGAAGGGAACGATCTATTGATACGTAACCAGCATGGTTTCAGAAAACATCGTTCTTGTGCAACACAGCTAGCTCTTTATTCGCACGAAGTAATGGCCGCTATCGACAGGGGATCTCAAGTTGATTCCGTATTTCTAGATTTCTGGAAAGCTTTTGACACCGTTCCTCACAAGTGACTTCTTATCAAGCTACGGGCCTATGGGGTATCGTCTCAATTGTGCGACTGGATTCGTGATTTCCTGTCAGGAAGGTCGCAGTTTGTACTAATAGACGGCAAGCCATCGAGTAAAACTGAAGTGATATCAGGTGTTCCCCAGGGAAGTGTCCTGGGACCTCTGCTGTTCCTGATCTATATAAATGACCTGGGTGACAATCTGAGCAGTTCTCTTAGGTTGTTCGCAGATGATGCTGTAATTTACTGTCTAGTAAGGTCATCCGAAGACCATTATCAGTTGCAAAGTGATTTAGAAAAGATTGCTGCATGGTGTGGCAGGTGGCAGGTGGCAGTTGACGCTAAATAACGAAAAGTGTGAGGTGATCCACATGAGTTCCAAAAGAAATCCGTTGGAATTCGATTACTCGATAAATAATACAATTCTCAAAGCTGTCAATTCAACTAAGTACTTGGATGTAAAAATTACAAACAACTTCAGTTGGAAAGACCACATAGATAATATTGTGGGGAAGGTGAGCCAAAGGTTGCGTTTCATTGGCAGGACACTTAGAAGATGCAACAAGTCCACTAAAGAGACAGCTTACACTACACTCGTTCGTCCTCTGATAGAATATTGCTGCGCGGTGCGGGATCCTTACCAGGTGGGATTGATGGAGGACATCAAAAGGGTGCAAAAAAGGGCAGCTCGTTTTGTATTATCACGTAATAGGGGAGAGAGTATGGCAGATATGATACGCGAGTTGGGATGGAAGTCATTAAAGCAAAGACGTTTTTCGTTGCGGCGAGATCTATTTACGAAATTTCAGTCACCAACTTTCTCTTCCGAATGCGAAAATATTTTGTTGAGCCCAACCTACATAGGTAGGAATGATCATCAAAATAAAATAAGAGAAATCAGAGCTTGAACAGAAAGGTTTAGGTGTTCGTTTTTCCTGCACGCTGTTCGGGGGTGGAATGGCAGGGAGTTAGTATGATTGTGGTTCAATGAACCCTCTGCCAAGCACTTAAATGTGAGATGCAGAGTAATCATGTAGATGTAGATGTAGATCCGCCCTGATGCCATCCACTCCAACCAGGGGCCCTCCCCACGGGTGCCACCCAGGCCGCAGCAAAGGCCACCTGGCAGGATGGCCATTGCCGGGAGTCCCGATGCCCCAGGGTGATGGGCATCTATTCTTTGGCATACGTGGGGACTTAACGGCACGGGTAACAGCAGAGCAATCCCTGTGTGGTCAGGGGGCTACAACCAACAGGGTACATGGCGCCCCCACCACAACAGACTGGCTACCGTGCTGGGCATCAGGCGCAAACGAGCTAAGTAGTCCATTATTGTCAACAGCGCAGAAAGCAATACTGCACAGAGGATGAAAGGAAACACACCCAGGAGGGTGACCTCACCCAACAGCTGGAGAATGTGCGGAAGTGCAGATCCACATCGACGAAGGATGTGAGAGGTCTCAGCACATGATGGACACTATGCATCATGTAAGGTGCCCTTCCCCATTTGGCTTGCTCTTCGGGAAAATTTTGAAAAATGGAGGTCAAACCCTACAGGGGACCATCACGTAAAGGCCAAAAAGTGCGAGACTCCTTTTAGTCACCTCTTACGACAGGCAGGAATATCTCGGGCATATTCTAACCACTGGACCCGCAGGGGGGTACACAGTTCAATGGTAGCAATGTATCATTACCAACATTTTTGTTTCCGTCATTTTATTAGTTGGTGGATCCAGACCTGGAGCCTTTTAATGGCAATGAGATGCTCCGTTGATGGATATTGCTTATGGTGTTGGAGAGCATGTCTGTGACCTGTAATGGCCACATCGATTTCTGAAGTTCACCAAGGTACTGTCTTCCATTGGGGAATCATGAGCAATAGCAGGTGATAGAATGATTGTAGCTGTGGACTGGACAGACGTGTTGATACCTCCAAGGCATCCAGTCAGCACTGTTGAGAGCCCAACTGGCTGGATGCCGACTATTACATAGGTCATCACGAACTCTCCAATGGATAGAGGGGAGAAGACCACAGCAAAAGGAAAGAACAATGGCCAAATAGGATTCATATGCCATGCTGACGTGTGGGGGCACTGGTATTCAAGAGCCAAAGATAAAGCTCTGCGAGCCAAGTTTCGATGGCTTCACCACGGCCAGTGATCATAGTGCCACCAAACAAGGGGTGAAATTCAGAGAGTTTCTTACATGAATGGTCACAGCCTTCCAAGTTGTCACACGTTCGCCATAGACAGAGACAAGAACGTACGTGCAAATGCCATCTGATGCTCTGGAATAGTCAGCTCAAGTCTTAAAATAGCTCCGACATCCGTGGAGGGTAGGTGTTTGCAATGCTGGGAACCACATTTCCTAGAGGGCAATCCATAAAGCAGGAGAAACACTTAAGAGGCACTGCAAATCAGCTGGGTGGTAGAAATAACCACTACAGTTCCACTGGAGGATCACACTACTGGTATACTGTGGGGGAATGAAGGGACCCAGGGTTGCCTGCTGCCACTCGTTGTGAGGATATGACATAAATACATATAGGTTCCTAAGCAGGCTGTGGTGGTGGTGGTGGTGGTGGGGGTGGTGGGGGGCGATATGGTTACACAAAGGTCACCAGGAACTCCGCCTTGGGTACAGAGTCGGGACATGAAGGGTCTTGTGGCAGGGGGACAGGTGGAACTTCCTTTTTCTTGGAGGTCTTTTTCATGTCCTCCTCCTCCTCCTCCTCCTCCTCCTCGCATGATTTCGATGTTTGTGGGGGCTTTTCTGCCCTAGATTCAGGGAGAGAGGAGGAATGTGAAGCCCTACGACCATAAGCCTGTGGCTTCTTCAGCCATTGGCTGGCGTCTGGTTGCAGATCTCCAGAGTTCTCGGAGCAGAGCATCCCAAGGGATGCCTTCCCAGTGAAACTCACTGGTGGAGGAAGTTGCTTCATGAACTGGGGGTTGAGTATCAATATGCACTGTGGGTAGAAAGTCTAGTGGGTGTGGGGGAAAAAGTAGGAGGGCTCCCACTGATCGTGAGAGTGGGCAGAGTCGAGTGGCACCACAGAGACAACGTAGAAGGCAAGAAGAGTGAGGGTACTATCACTAGAAAGGATGATGTCGTAGCAGTAGCAAATGTCATTGCCATATGTACTGGTGTACTGGATGCAGATTATCATATTTCTTTCTGCCATCCTGATACATGAGTCAGTGAAGTGTCTTATATTTTCTTTTCTATTTGGAATATACTGCATTCCTCTAGACAGGGGGAATGGTGATCCCTGCAGTGGACACAGACCAGATGAAGGGGGTGGGAGAGCACCAGTAGTATTCATGCATAACTGATGTCTGCAATCCCTACAGATGGGACTGGTGTTGAAAATGGGAAGACATCTGCCTGAATTTTGTGCCTTTGAAGCACCACATGCAAGAGGGAACATAAAGAGTTTCACAATGGATCAACACATCATCACCTTGACCTTTTCAGGCAACAAATCACCTTCTGCCATCAGTGTCAACCTTATTGTCCTTTGCTCCACACTGTACATGATGGAAAAATGCACATCCCATCTCTCCAAATTGGCCTGCAAATCATCATCGGTCTGTGAAAGGAGGTTGTGCATTGGAAGATGATACCCTCTACCACATTGAGACTATAATTTGGGGGGAGGGGGGTGCATATAGTTACAGGAATGTCACTGAGCTTGTCACAGGCAAGCAGCAACCGTAATTGAGCAGGGGATGCTGTTTTAAATCAGAACACAACCCCTCTCCATTTTTAAATTCGCTGCTACTTCCCCGAACAAGACTTCAAAGTGTTCAATAAACAATATGGCTTTGTGACCAAAACAGAATCCCTGTTGATCCTAGAGCAAACTCAGTATTGTGGCGAGTATTTCTCCCCTTGTTTCTAGCCCAATGTTCCTCCCACGGCATAGCCAGGGAAGGAAACATTGTGGGGTCTTCCATCTTCCCATTTTAGCAATCCTTTCCTTCAGAAGAGACTCCTGGGTCGATGCGACCACCAACAGAATGTTTGGGGTGATTCATTTGCAAGCCTTAGTGCGACCACTTTGAATGGGAGTTTTACCCAGCGGCACCACCCATCCACAACAACAGATACCTTTCTAGGTAACCGCTGCCCGGAATTGCCGTAACCGAGCCACAATGAACACCTACTGCTTTGCGTATGTGCAGGCACCAATAGTGCGATGGATGCATGATCAGAGGACTAACACTGTGTAGGCACTTGATGAATCTCCCACTACAAGACGGCTACCGTGTTGGGATCTGGGAATATTACTTTTGCCAGAACGGAAGGATGCAAAGAAAGAAAGGCACAAAAGGTGGAACGCACAGTCTGCACTTCTGTAAAATTTGGACAAGGAATGGTAGATCAAAACCCAACAATGGGGACCATGTAGTGAAGAATAAAACATATGAAGTGCCAGAAGAGAGAAAAACAATGAGTAGGAACAGGAAAAAATCGTTTGCTGTATGGCCAAATTCAGTGTTATTTTTTGCCAAATTTGGAGTTGTGTTTGGCAAATTCACTTTCTTTTTTTAAACCAAATTCAGTGCTATTTTCATTTGTGGGAAATGAACTTTCAATTTAAGATTATACACAAATCTCAGCCTTGAGGAGATCAAAAGTTAAAATACAATTTTAACAGTCAATAGCTATTAGTTATGAATATCAGTAAACTGCCACCTCTGATTTATAAAACTTTTATACAGAAAAATTAAAAATTTCACAATATCTAATAGAAACTGCCAACTTCGCTAAAATCAATAATTTTGCATTATTTTTTAAGTTATCATATTTGTGAAATTTTCCCTACCCTAACAATGAGTGTCCAAATTCATAAACAAAATGCAGGCATCATCAGCGCCAAGAAGACCACCCACAGAAATGAAGGGGATGTAGAAGGATGGACTTACAGCACAAAAAGGGAGATAGTGCTGCAAGGTGTGGTGGTCCCATGCTGGTAAAGCATGTTCTCACTTGATGTGAGCCCCATGGCGGAGATAATTATCGGATTAAATTACGTGGCTGTATATAGTGGACATATGCTTAAAAAGAACATGGCTGTTACCAAAAATGGCAATGAGACATATAAATAGAGTAATCCATACATATATTTGGTGTGAAGCGTTTGGGCAGCATAAATACTTAATAATAATTCCCTTGTTTAAGCAAGTAAGTGTATTGACGTACACAGTCCAGTCACATTAATATGAAAGTTGCCTATGTTTGACAATGATATGCAATAGCCGCTCACATAAGACAGGTGGCAGAACTACCAATGGAGGGTTTACAGGGTGTATGAAAGTTGCCTATGTTTGACAATGATATGCAATAGCCGCTCACATAAGACAGGTGGCAGAACTACCAATGGAGGGTTTACAGGGTGTGTCGGGGTGACATGGAAAACAGTGCACTTGCTGTCGTGCTGTCAGAATGTGGAAACGAAGTGAATTATATAATGTCCACAAGGGCTTGATTATTGGCATTCAGGCCCAGGGCAGAAGCTTTTCCAAAATGGCTAAGTTTGTAAACTGTTTGCATGCCACCATGGTTAAAGTGTACCATATATGGCAAAATGGCACTATCCAAACACTGTGCTATGAATCAGTTTGAAGCAGTAATACACAAACTGCAATGAGAAAAATATATAAAGTAGATATAAAATTTACCATTGGTTTTATGTTATCCACACTTTCAAGTATAATTACTGTATTATCATTTTTCTAGCACCTGTTAAAAGTTACTGATGACTCCAAGCAAGAAAGATACACAAATCATCAGTCAGCCACCATAATATTTGTGCACCTTGTAAACAAATATGCAACTGTCTCACATTCTATAAATTCTGCTGAAGAGTGCAGTGATAAGTGTCGAGAGAGGCAATGAACAGTTTATAATTGTTCTCCATGTTATCAAGCTAACTTGTTTCATGTATCTATAAACAAAAGAGCATTGTACTCTAGGTATAAACCAAATGAGTAGTAGTAGTAGAGGGTTTTTTTGGGTGCACAACAGCAAGGTCTTCAGTGCCCGCTCAGTAACATAGTGAGACAGGTGTCAAGAAAATATTCAGAACAGTAAGATAAAACAGAACATAAAACACGGGTAACAAGCTTTGAAAAATATGTGCCTACCCACACCGAAGCATGGGATGAAGCAGGGCGTCAGCAGTAAAACATGGACAACACAGGAAAAAAGTGGTAGAGGGAGCTAAAACAATGTAGCAGATGGAAGTGGCTGGCTGACTGCAAGGAAAAAAGGGACGCATCAGCCACTCTGCAATACATTAAAACCTCCAGCCTAAAAGTTTAGGCCAGAGTCCAGACACACCACAAAACTTTAAAACCCTAGACACACACGTCTCATCGTTAGCTAAAACACAAGGCAGATCCCCATCAACTCGTGCTTCTGCCCTTGCATCACGGTATAAAATGCAGTCTGTTAAAACGTGCCAGACAGAGATTTGCACACCACAAGCATCACAAAACAAAGGATCCGTAATAAAAAGCTATGTGTGAGAGGACAGTGCCCGATCCAAAGACATGTGAGGGCCACTTCTTCCCGCCTGAGCAACCGGCAGGAGGAACACCACAGCCGAGATGTTGACTGCACCAACCGCAGTTTATTGGCCGTCACCGACAGCCATTCTTCCTCCCACATCTCCATGCACTTCCTGTGTAGGGAATAGGACACTGGACCATATCCTGCTCTCTGCAGGCCTCCTTGGCAGCCCGATCGGCCTGTTCATTGCCCCATATTCCTACATGACAAGGCACCCAGCAGAAGGATACCTCCTTACCCCGCTGTTGGAGCAAGTACAGTTGGTCATATGTCAGCTGGACCATCTCCTCAGTTGGGTACAGATTCTACAGTGATTGTAAGGCACTAAGAGAATCGGAGCAGAGAAGAAATCGATCGCCCCGAACACGATTCATCTACACCAGTGCCTTCAGCAACCGATGCGTTGTCGTTGCAAGGCTTGAAGAAGAGCATAACAAAGAGAAATCATCCACAAACAAGGAACACTGGACAGGACTTTTCACTATGGACGTAATGCTATTAATAGCAATGGCAAAGAGAGTCACACTTAAAATGCTACTCTGACGGACACTGTTCTCCTGTTCAAAGTGATCAGACAGGACGTCACCAATTCGGTATCTAAAATATCGTGGCGAGAGGAAAGACTGAATAAAAAGAGGAAGACAACCACAAAAACCCCATTCGTGAAGTTGCTCCAGGATGAGATGCCTCCAAGTGGTATCGTAGGCCTTCTCGATGTCGAAAAATACACCTAGAAGGTGATGATGGCGTAGGAAAGCTTGTTGAATAGCCGCCTCCAGGAGGGAAAGGTTATAGAAGGTAGAAAGATACCTCCTGAACCCACACTGAAAGCAACTAAGGAGTTGCCGGGATTCTAACATCCAGACAAGGCGACGGTTGGCCATCCGCTCCAAGGTCTTTCCCATGCAACAAGTGAGGGCAACACTACGGTAGCTACTCGGGCTCGTGTGGTCTTTCCCAGGTTTTAAAAAAGGAATTAAAACTGCCTCTAAACCAAATGAAAGAGTGCACCTGTTAAGAACACTGCTTCAGATTGGAGACGATGGAGGTTTGTGCCCTATCCAGCCATTCTGATATCTCGTAGGTTTATCTAAATCATTTTTAATGCTGGGATGGCTAGTTCAATAATGTCATGAATGGACCAAATGTTCTTTCCTCATGAAGCACATCTTTACACATTTATAAGTTGATATACACAGCTTATGTTCTTTCCTAGTATTAAACGTAAAAAAATAAAACAAAACAAAACACGACTCACAGATTAGGTGCGAGACCTGTTCCAGCAGGCCGACTGCTGCCTACAAGGCAGTACAAGGAGCAATCTATGATTGTGGGATCAGCAGGTTGCCAATCCCTACAGCCATTATTGACAGCAGATGAATCCTGATGATTATGCTGCTGCTGCTGCTTCTTTATTCAAGCAACTCCTCATGTGGACTCACAAGGCAGAGTTCACCCTTTTCCAGACCTCCCTACCTCCGACAAATCTAAGGCAATATCAGGACTCTGAACTATCCTTCCACACCAAAGGCAGCGGACACAAACCATCCAGCTAAAAAGGTGGTCTTTTCCTTGTATTAAGCTGATAAATCGTGTATCATCAAAACATTACTAAGTGCATCTGCTAACCCATTCAGTACTAAATTGTGCCCTATCATACCCGCAAACACTGAGACCACCACCAACCACTCTACTATTGTTGCTCTGTCATATGTCTTCATGCACTACACTGTTGTGTTCTTACTGGGGTAATGGTAACACCACTGATCTAAGTGGACAGAGGCAACCTTTACAAATATGACTGTATACATCGATAATCAGGATTCTACAAGTTGCAAGGCTTGTTGCATTTGAATTTAATTGCTCCCTACACTTATGGGTCTAGAATGAGGAGGAACAATAGTCCCTGGCTGTAGTTAGTTGTTCATGGATGACTTTGACATTATTATTTTGAAATACCTCCTCCAGTGTGTTAAAAGTGTATACACAGTTGTGACATTACACTTTTGGACAATCCAAACTATGTCATGCTGTTTTGATCAGCTTTTATGTTCCTGTAGACAATGTTGTACTACATGATCAGCTTCATTGAGCTCTTAATTATTGCAACTCATTTACATGTGTGTGGATACAATATAAGCAGTTAAGTTTTGAAGCAGCAGACCAAATAATTCAAAGAGAGTTGAACTGAAGCAATACTTACAGTCCACAATAATACAGGGTGACCCACTCAAACCTCCCTGATTTCAAGGACGGAGGAGAGAAAAGCCACAGTAGATACGGCAATGAAAAATGCACCACATTGTAGAGCATCTCAAAGAATTTATATTCCTGCATCAGAAATGCCAAGTATCGTCACCAGAGTGCAGCATGGTCGCATGAAATGAAAAATAGTGCCTCCACAGCAGCGCACGCAAGAAGTAGTGTGGTTTGCAGAAACAAAATGGCTAATTACTGTGCAAAGAAATTGTGAACCTGTGTATGAATGCAATCCACCTGATGTGAAAACAATTAAGGAATAGCATAGGAAGTTTTGGCAACAGGAAGTGTTCTGAAACATTCTGGCTGTGCATGTTATGGAGTTTCACAAGAGACAGTGGAGGACATCGGAAAAACGTTTCTCAGAAGCCCACGTAAGTCAATTCGTCAAGCATCTAGGCAACTTGATGTACCTCGATCAACAATGCATCGTGTAGTTCACCAATGTCTTTGTATGTGTGCTTACAAAGTGCAAATTCTGCAACATCCAACGACAAATCACACCGACAACAATTTGCTGCGGATATGCTGCAGCGTATTGATATGGATGCCAGCTTCCTGGAAAGATGTTTATTCTCAGATAAGGCAACGTTTCATCTTTCAGGAAGCATTAACAGGCATAATGTTCACATTTGAGGTTCGCAAAATCCGCACATTGTCATTGAACATGTTTGTGATAGCCCTAAACTAAACGTCTGGTGTGGGCTAATGCATGACAGGATTGTTGGACCGTTCTTCTTTGCAGAACAAACAGTGAATGGGTCAGTGTATCTGGACATGTTGGAGCAGTTTGTGTACCTTCAGATACAGGACTTGCAACCCAACATCATTTTTCAACAAGATGGAGCTCCGCCGCATTAGTCAACAGCTGTTCGCAAGTTCCTGGATAGGAAATTTCCCAGTCATTGAATCAGATGTGGAGGACCCATTGCCTGGCCACCACATTCACCCAAAATTACACCGCTTGATTTCTTCATGTGCGGATTCCTGAAGGACCGCATGTATGCAACCAAAGTGGACGACATTTCTATGTTGCGACACCGTATCTTTAATGTGATTGCAACAGTAACATAAGAAAGGTTACAAAGAACTTGGCACGAAATTGAATATAGACTCAATATTCTTCGTGCTACAAATGGTTCACATGTAGAGGTGTATTGATGATAAGTTAATAAATTGTTTGAGATGCTCTACACTGTGGTGCATTTTTCACTGTCGCATCTACTGTGGGTTTTTTCCTCTGGGTCTTTGAAATCAGTGAGGTCTGAGTGGGACACCCTATAATTTAATTCTATTATGATCCACTTAAATCTTGAACTAAAACACTGAATTTACAGTATGAACTGGAATACCAAATACTCACCTCACAAAATCCCTCATCCACTAGCATCTGATGAATACGTTCACTTGTGGCTTGTACAGCTTTTCCCTCAAGCAAAGTCATGTTTTCAGGTAATGCATCTTGCCTGAAATTTTCTGCTCCTAATAAATTATCTGATAATGAATTTTTATCCTGTTCAGGCTGTGAAGTTAGGTCATCGATACAGCATCTGACAAAAAATGTACACAAATTAAAACACTATAAAATGAAAAAGATTTTCAGTATGGTAAAAATCATGCTACATATCAAAGCTAGCACTACTCAGTTTTAAGATGACAATGCATGCTATCTAATAGTCTGAAGTTAAATCTTTCTATGTGAGAAAGGTATCAAATTTAATGGTTTAAGGCATCAGCAGCCAAAACTCATATTTGTATTACATACGTCTTAGGAAAGCACTCCTACATTCTGGACTGCACTTGTAGCATGCATGTGGAACTCTGCAGTCTATGCACAGCTTCATCCCTCTTTTCTAATGTGCAGCTATGCAAAACAGTCTGCGTAACAACATTTACTTTTTAACTGCACTGATAGAAAGCACTGAAGCTGAAATCATTATAGGAACGGAAAGCTGGCTGAAGTCAGAGGTAAATTCTGCCGAAATTATTACAAAGGTACAGGCGGTGTTTAGAAAGGACAGATTGCATGCAACCAGTGGTGGCGTGTTTGTCGCTGTTAGTAGTGGTTTATCCTGTAGTGAAATAGAAGTGGATAGTTCCTGTGAATTATTATGGGTGGATGTCATACTCCAACAACTAAGCTATGTTAATAATTGGCTCCTTTTACCAACCTCCCAACTCAGCAGCACTAGTGGCAGAACAACTGAGAGAAAATCTGGAATACATTTCACATAAATTTCCGCAGCATGTTATAGTCTTATGTGGAAATTTCAATTTACCAGATATAGACTAGGACACTCAGATGTTTAGGACGGCTGATAGGGACAAAGCATCGAGTGACATTATACTGAGTGCACTATCCGAAAATTACCTCGAGCAACTAAACAAAGAACCGACTCGTGGAGATAACATCTTGGACCTACTGATAAACAGACCCAAACTTTTTGACTCTGTAAGCACAGAACAGGGAATCAGTGACCATAAGGCCGTTGCAGCATCCCTGAATATGGAAGTAAATAGGAATATAAAAAAAGGGAGGAAGGTTTATCTGTTTAGCAAGAGTAATAGGAGACAGATTTCAGACTACCTAACAGAGCAAAACGAAAATTTCTGTTCCGACACTGACAATGTTGAATGTTTATGGAAAAAGTTCAAGGCAATCGTAAAATGCGTTTTAGACAGGTACATGCCGAGTAAAACTGCGAGGGATGGGAAAAACCCACCATGGTTCAACAACAAAGTTAGGAAACTACAGCGAAAGCAAAGAGAGCTTCACTGCAAATTTAAACGCAGCCAAAACCTCTCAGACAAACAGAAGCTAAACGATGTCAAGTGAATTCGATAGTAAAATTCTATGTACCGACTTGACAGAAAATCCTAGGAAGTTCTGGTTTTACGTTAAATCAGTAAGTGGATCGAAACAGCATATCCAGACACTCTGGGATGATAATGGCATTGAAATAGAGGATGACACGCGTAAAGCTAAAATACTAAACACCTTTTTCCAAAGCTGTTCCACAGAGGAAGACCACAATGCAGTTCCTTCTCTAAATCCTTGCACGAACGAAAAAATGGCCGACGTCGAAATAAGTATCTAAGGAATAGAAAAGCAACTGAAATCACTCAACAGAGGAAAGTCCACTGGACCTGACGGGATACCAACTCGATTCTACACAGAGTACACGAAACAACTTGCCCCCCTTCTAACAGCTGTGTAACGCAAGTCTCTAGAGGAACGGAAGGTTCCAAATGATTGGAAAAGAGCACAGGTAGTCCCAGTTTTCAAGAAGGGTCGTCAAGCAGATGTGCAAAACTATAGGCCTATATCTCTGACATTGATCTGTTGTAGAATTTTAGAACATGTTTTTTGCTCACGTATCATGCCATTTCTGGAAACCCAGAAGCTACTCTGTAAGAATCAACATGGATTCCGGAAACAGCAATCGTATCAGACCCAACTCGCTTTATTTGTTCATGAGACCCAGAAAATATTAGATGCAGGCTCCTAGGTAGATGCCATTTTCCTTGATTTCTGGAAGGTGTTCGATATAGTTCCACACTGTCGCCTGATAAAGTAAGAGCCTACAGAATATCAGACCGGCTGTGTGGCTGGATTGAAGAGTTTTTAGCAAACAGAACACAGCATGTTGTTCTTAATGGAGAGACGTCTACAGACATTAAATTAACCTCTGGCGTACCACAGGGGAGTGTTATGGGACCATTGCTTTTCACAATATATATAAATGACGTAGTAGATAGTGTTGGAAGTTCCATGCGGCTTTTCGCAGATGATGCTGTACTATACAGAGAAGTTGCAGCATTAGAAAATTGCAGCGAAATGAAGGAAGATCTGCAGCGAATAGGCACTTGGTGCAGGGAGTGGCAACTGACCCTTAACATAGAATAATGTAATGTATTGCGAATACATAGAAAGAAGGATCCTTTATTGTATGATTATATGATAGTGGAACAAACACTGGTAGTAGTTACTTCTGTAAAATATCTGAGAGTATGCGTACGGAACTATTTGAGGTGGAATGATCATATAAAATTAATTGTTGGTAAGGCGGGTGCCAGGTTGAGATTCATTTGGAGAGTCCTTAGAAAATGTAGTCCATCAACAAAGGAGGTGGCTTACAAAACACTTGTTCGACCTATACTTGAGTATTGCACATCACATCAGTGTGGGATCCATACCAGGTCAGGTTGACAGAGGAGATAGAGAAGATCCAAAGAAGAGCGGCGCATTTCGTCACAGGGTTATTTGGTAAGAATGATAGTATTACGGAGATGTTTAGCAAACTCAAGTGGCAGACTCTGCAAGAGAGGCACTCTGCATCACGGTGTAGCCTGCTGTCCAGGTTTCGAGAGGGTGCGTTTCTGGATGAGGTATCGAATATATTGCTTCTCCCTACTTATACCTCCCGAACAGATCACGAATGTAAAATTAGAGAGATTCAAGCACGCACAGAGGCTTTCCGGCACTCGTTCTTCCCACGAACCATATGCGACTGGAACAGGAAAGGGAGGTAATGACAGTGGCACATAAAGTGCCCTGTGCCACACACCGTTGGGTGGCTTGCGGAGTATAAATATACATGTAGAACTACTTTCTTAGATGTGTACAGTGAAAATTTTTGTTAATGATTCAAGTGGTGAGACAAGATGGTAGGTGTAAATCTGATAGACATGTCCACAAATGAGTGAATAAGTGTTGGTACTTACTGGTAATGTCAGTGAGTGGAGTGTGCAAAAACTGATGAAGCTTTCTGCATTCAACATTTCTATACAATATGACACACATGTATAATTAAAACTTGGTGTGCTCATTAAACAACATAAAAATAACTGTAAATATCTGCCTGGATGATTCACTTATGCCTGTGAGGAATCAAAACACACTTTGCAACTGTCAGACATACAATGCTGCATACCAATGATCTCAATAAGTAGATAGGGAATATATATACATTTAAACATTCATAGTGTGATGCAATTTAAATTAAACCCCTCTGATATTCAATTTTCCATTCATTGCAATTTCCCCAAACACAAACTATGACAAAAATACACACTCTCAATTTAATTAAAATGTTTCATTTCTCCTCTTCACCCTCTCTCTGACCTTGAGCCTTATTTATTATTATTATTCCAAATTCAGATTCTGAAGTATTATTGTAATAATGAGCCAATAAGCTACAAATATAGCTTTCCTGATTTATGCAAAATGTGACTGCGAGGAAGAAAACAAAATGGTACATTGCTGCGCATACAATTTTTGTTTAAAAATATATCTACTGAGGAAGAATATATACGTAAGAAACAATTTTTCTAATGGTTTAAATGCCCTTGATATTGTAGTTAAAACTGAGTGAAAGGAAGAAAACCAAATTACACATTTTCACAGCATAGTGCAGCACAGCACTTTCTTTCTCACAGCCAGTTATAACAGAAACCTCGTACATTGTTGTTTAAAAAACTGTATAGCCTATGTGTCTGAATATTTATTAGACTATTGTGTAAGAAAATGAAGTCAACTGGTCAAGAATTATTCGAGATTTTTGCTAACAATGTATCCCTATAATATATTGTCCAAATATACATTAGAATATTATGTAAAAGTTTCAAGTAAACTGATCTAGTACATTTCCAGATTTTTGTGAACAACATTAAACAGTGGCTTCCTTCATATAGTAGTAAAGATATTTGTTTACATATTATATATGTTAAAAAGATACATGGCCTATGTCTGCCCAAATGTTCATTAGAGTAATGCGTAAAAATCTGAAGTAAATCAATCAAGAACTTTTCAACATTCATTTGAGTATTGTGTAACAATTTTAAGTAAATCAGTCAAGCACTTTTCAAACAATGTTAAACAATGACTTGTCTTTATATAGTAGTATACACTTAACAGCCAAAACTTTACGACCACTGTCCATCGTGACACTGGATGCCAAATGGTAGTGTTGCAGGCACATGACATGGTAACAAAAGTATGTAGGGGATCACCCTACCAAAGATACGGGCTGCAAATGGGGAAATACACGGAGATAAGAAGTCTCTGACATAGGGCAGATTATTATTATTACACATGACTTGTGAACGAGTATCTTGAAAATGGTGGAGCTGGTCGAATACTCACATGTTACTGTCATGAGCACCTATGTAAAGAGGTAGGAGGACAGCAAAACTACCACTAGACGTCACATTGTTGGATGTCCACGACTCTTCACAGAATGTGGGTTTTGGAGGCTCGTCCTGCTCTGTAAAGTATGAAATATTCGGATCTGTGGCATCTCTGCCAAAAGAGCACAATGCTGGTGCATGACCATCAATCAATGGACACATGTCGGCTCTTCATGTGAATCACATTTTTGCTACACTAGGCCGATGGTCATCTCCACAAACGCTTTCATCAAGGTGAATGACAGCTTGAAACGTACACTGCGCCACGGATGCACGCAGGTGGGAGCAGTATTATGGTACAGGAGACATTCTCCTGCACTTTCATAGGACCTGTGGTAGTAATCGAAGACATGCTGACACCTGCAAACTGCCTGCATCCTTGATGTGTTCCCCACCAGCAATGTCATCTTTCAGCAGTGTAATTGTCCATGTCTCGGAGCCAGAACCGCGCTACTGTAGTTTGAAGAGCATTACAGTGAACTCATGTTGATGTCTCAGCAACTAAATTCACCTGATGTAAATCGTATGGAACCCACCTGTGTCACTATCACGTGCCATCACCACATACGCAAATCAACGGCCCGTTATTTATGTGTGTGGACATCTAATGTCACATACCTCCACAAACCTATTAATGAACTGTCAGATCCCTGATATATATATAGAATCAGTGATGTGTTTCTTTCCTAAGATAGACAAACAAGCTATTATACAGGTGGTCATAGTGTTTTGGTTCGTCTGTGTAGATACAGATATAAGCATGGGACTTATTTTTGTACAATTCCTTAACCTGCTTACTTATACCAATTAACATGACTACAATAATCACAAATGAACAGATGTGCATCACAAACTGTGGCAGATGAGTTGAAGCACTCCACATGTTGTCAATAGGACCTGTGTCAAGCGTGTGTTTGTAAATTCTACACTAATTTCATACAATAATAGGCCTGTGGTGATACAGGTAACAGAATATACACAATGTGATCAGAAGTATCCAGACACGACCAAGAACATACGTTTTTCATATTAGTTGCATTGTGCTGCCACCTACTGCCAGGTACCTCATATTAGCAACCTTAGTAGTCATTAGATATCATGAGAGAGCAGAATGGGGAGCTCCGTGGAACTCACAGACTTTGAACGTGGTCAGGTGATTGGGTGTCACTTGTGTCATACGTCTGTACGTGAGATTTCCACAATCCTAAACATCCCTAGGTCCACTGTTTCTGATGTGATAGTGAAGTGGGAACGCGAAGGGACACGTACAGCACAAAAGCGTACAGGCGAACCTCTTCTGTTGACTAACAGAGATCGCCAACAGTTGAAGAGTGTCATTATATGTAACAGGCAGACATCTATCCAGACCCTCACACAGGAATTCCAAACTGCATCAGGATTTCATGGTCAAATGGCTGTTCATATGCCACACATCATGCTGGAAAATGCCAAATAATGCCCCGCTTGGTGTGAGGAGTGTAAACAATGGACGACTGAACGGTGGAAAAACGTTGTGCGGAGTAACGAATCACTGTACACAATGTGATCCTATGGCAGGGTGTGGGTATGGCGAATGCCCAATGAACGTCATCTGCCAGCGTGTGAGGTACCAACAGTAAAATTCGGAGGTGGTGGTGTTATGGTGTGATCGTGTTTTTCATGGAGGGGGCTTGCACCCGTTGTTGTTTTGCATGGCACTATCACAGCACAGGCCTACATTGATGTTTTAAGCACATTCTAGCTTCCCACTGTTGAAGAGCAATTGGGGGATGGCGGCTGCATCTTTCAACAAGATCGAGCACCTGTTCATAATGCACGGCCTGTGGTGCAGTGGTTACACGGCAATAACATCCCGGTAATGGACTGGCCTGCACAGAGTCCTGACCTGAATCCTATCCAACACCTTTGGGAAGTTTTGGAATGGCGACTTTGTGCCAGGCCTCACAAAATGACATTGACACTTCTCCTCAGTGCAGCACTCCGTGAAGAATGGGCTGGCATTCCCCAAGAAAGCTTCCAGCACCTGACTGAACTATGCCTGCCAGAGTGGAAGCTGTCATCAAGGTGGGTCAACATCACATTGAATTCCGGCATTACCAACGGAGGGCACCACGAACTTTTAAGTCATTTTCAGCCAGGTGTCTGAATACTTTTTATCACGTAGTGTATATCCATGAACAAAAGCATTAGCAAAGTACATTAAAACGATTTACTGATTCTATGATGAAGTTTTAGCACATATAAGCAATTCATACATTATAGAAGTTAGCAAATGAGCTGGATTCAGAAACTTGAGGAGAAGTACAACTGAAAAGTTGCAGTCAACAGTCATCTACAAAGTGAGGAGGATTGGCGTTTAATGTCCTAGTAATGATGAGGTCACACGAGGATGAGCACAAGCAAGGGTCAGACACGAAAGGGGAACATAATCCATCTTAACATTTTTTAATGGAAACATCGGGGAATTTGCCTTATGCTATTCAAGGAAATGTTAGTCCAACACGTTTACCAATGCACCACCCTGTCAAGCAAACAAGCCAGCCAGCCAGCTGTATATAGACTCAAAGGAAGGAATACTTTTTAAGTCATAACTGGAATATAAGAAGGAACACAATAAAGTACTTTAAAAGAAACAACTTACTGTGTTGAGAAAAACAAACAAACAAGTGCAACATCTGATTGGCCACACTGTAGGATAACAAAGCAACAGCTACAGATGTCTACAGTATGGGACTGTCCATTCAGTGAAGATATGGCAGCGATAGTTACATGAAATCTACCTTTCACCTACAAAGTAAGGGAAATACAATGATTGAACAAAAATGACTGGAAGTTTTACATTCAGAGAGTTTTTAGCATTATGCTGGGAAAGTTATGGAGCACGTGCAAACAATGAAGAAACTGTTAAATGATGTACAACATAGCTGCATGAAAACATATTCATTTACATATCTAGGCAACCTAAAACTCTTCTGATTACAAGGATACTGGAGAAATGTACATTGTTTGTAAACAGATTAATTAGAACAAGTACATACATAGGAATATATTTTTTGCTTATTGTACTTTGTTAAAAATCCACTGCCTGGATATTAACAACTAAATCAGAGTTATTATTTCAACAGTAGAATGCCTCAATTGTATATCGTTGGAGGAGATCTTTAGGCAAATCTACAATTTTTTGGAAGGGGAGATTGTCATGTAGACAATAGAAATGAAGGCACAGACGAACATAGAATGAAGACGAACATACTGTACAAACAAGAATGTTTGCATTAAATGAAGTGTTCTATACCACTTTGCCAACTTTCAACCAAACTGCAATGTTTCAACCAAATCCATACCTCAACCTAAATACAGATCAGTCTCTTTCCACAACATACATTCCAGAAACTAACAAACACAAAAGAAATATTGTCAGTTCTCCTCTTTCTCTTTATGACATATAACATCATACATCACATCATCATTTTCGTAATTATGTTATAGGAGAAAGCCAACATCGGGTATCAGCAGGTTCAGCTGATCCACATATTTTGTTAAGTATGCTACATACAGTTGAAAGCTTTAAATATTGGGGGAAACAGAATTGTTGAAAAAGCTGTTAACTACCATATTTATATGGGTAATTCTCTTGAACCTGAAAATGCACTGCAACAGGAAAATCATGTGAAACAGACAGAACACATTAAAAGAAGTTGTAGTTAGCAAAAGGAATAATGTTTGCAAGGTATGATGATTGGAAAGTGATCATCACTTTCCCCCTTTCCTTTCCATCCGTGAATGGCATATGGGAAGAACGACTGTCAGTAAGCTCAAATTTCTCCAACTCACTGGCAGACTAAAGGGTTGGCAGAGGTGGCAGCCTGCCTCACGCCTTTGGACCTGGGAGGACCAGACCATTTTTAATGAAATCCAAAACAAGGAGTACATCGTTTGTTTATTACATATCTTTTCGAGTTTCAAACAGGAGCAAGTTCAGAAATGGATAGGCACTGTGATTGCTGTGTACAGATGCGAGCTGAGTTGGTGACCCTTCGCTCACAGCTGCAGGCACTGTTGGCTTCCATCACAGAGCTTGAGGCTGCTACCAAGGGGCATCACTGTGGGGAGTTGGACGCGGAGATGCGAGGGACATCGAGCACCACCCACATGTCCCCAGATCGATCCACTGTTGTGGCCGCCCCAGATACTGCCTGCATTGAGGTTGACCCCTCACCCGTGGTCGAGTGGGAGATCATTCCAAAGTCTGGCAGGCAGCGAAGACTTTCCGTGGGGCCTACTGTAGGGCCTCCCCGGTTCATTTGACAAACACGTTTTGGGCGTTATCTGCAGCTGGCAAAGTCTCTGAGCCAGATGCAGTCGTCTATCCTATTCCAGAGGAAGCTTCTCGACTCGCAAGGTCTGGACATTCCCAGAGGGTGGATTTGCTGGTAGTTGGGAGCTCCAACATAAGGCGCGTAATGGGGGCCCTTAGGAACATGGCTGCCAATGAGCGGAAGGCAGCCAGTGTGCATACCGGGGGAGTCATTTCAGATGTGGAAAGGGTGCTTCTGGATGCCATGAAGAGTACAGGGTGCACCCAACTGCAGGTGGTAGCCCATTTCGGTGATGGTAAAGACTGCCAGGCTTGCTTCCAAAATTAAGGCGGAGCTCACCATCTGCAGCATCATCGGCAGAACCGACTGTGGTCCTTTGGTGCAGAGCCGAGAGGATGGTCTGAAACAAGAGGCTCAGGTGGTTCTGTGACAGTGTAAGCTGCAGACTCCTTGACTTGCACCATTGGGTGGTGGGTTTCTGGGTTTTGCTAAATAGGTCGGAGTCCACTACATCTACATCCATACTCCGAAAGCCACCTGACGGTGTGTGGCGGAGGGTATTTGGAGTACCTCTATCGGTTCTCCCTTCTATTCCAGTCTCGTATTGTTCATGGAAAGAAAGATTGTCAGTATGCCTCTGTGTGGGCTCTAATCTCTCCGATTTTATCCTCATGGCCTCTTCGTGAGATATATGTAGGAGGGAGCAATATACTGCTTGACTCCTTCATGGAGGTACGTTCTCAAAACTTCAACAAATGCCCGTACCGAGCTACTGAGTGTCTCTCTTGCAGAGTCTTCCACTGGAGTTCATCTATCATCTCTATAACACTTTCGCGATTACTAAATGATCCTGTAATGAAGCGCACTGCTCTCCGTTGGGTCTTCTCTATCTCTTCTATCAACCCTATCTGGTACTTATCCCACACCGGAGAGCAGTATTCAAGCAGTGGGTGAACATGTGCACTGTAACCTACTTCCTTCGTTTTCGGATTGCATTTCCTTAGGATTCTTCCAATGAACCTCAGTCTGGCATCTGCTTTACCGACGATTAATTTTATAAGGTCATTCCATTTCAAATCACTCCTAATGCCAACTCCCAGATAATTTATGGAATTAACTGCTTCTAGTTGCTGACCTGCTATATTGTAGCTAAATGATAAAGGATCTTTCTTTCTATGTATTTGCAGCACATTACACTTGTCTACATTGAGATTCAATTGCCATTCCCTGCACCATGCGTCAATACGTTGCAGATCTTCCTGCATTTCAGTACAATTTTCCATTGTTACAACATCTCGCTATACTGCAGCATCATCCGCAAAAAGCCTCAGTGAACTTCCGGTATTATCCACATGGTCATTTATATATATTGTGAATAGCAATGGTCCTACAACACTCCCCTGTGGCACACCTGAAATCACCCTTACTTCAGAAGACTTCTCTCCATTGAGAATGACATGCTGTGTTCTATTATCTAGGAACTCTTCAATCCAATCACACAATTGGTCTGGTAGTCCATGTGCTCTCACTTTGTTCATTAAACGACTGTGGGGAACTGCATCAAACGCCTTGCGGAAGTCAAGAAACACGGCATCTACCTTGAAACCCGTGCCTATGGCCCTCTGAGTCTCGTGGATGAATAGCGCGAGCTGGGTTCACACGATCGCCTTCTTCGAAACCCATGATGATTCCTACAGAGTAGATTTCTAGTCTCCAGAAAAGTCATTATTCTCGAACATAATAATTGATCGACGTTAGAGATATAGGTCTATAGTTCTGTACATCTATTCGACGTCCCTTCTTGAAAACGGGGATGACTTGTGCCCTTTCTCAATCTTTCGGGACGCTACGCTCTTCTAGAGACCTGCGGTACACCGCTGCAAGAAGGGGGCAAGTTCCTTCGCGTACTCAGTGTAAAATCGAACAGGTATCCCATCAGGCCCAGTGGCCTTTCCTCTTTTGAGCAATTTTAATTGTTTTTCTATCTCTCTGTCAACTATTTCGATATCTACCATTTTGTCATCTGTGCAACAATCTAGAGAAGATCGCAGAGACAATCACTACATACAGGAAGCAGCAACACGGGTAGTGGGCGCTGTGTGGAAGGGACTGGCTGGTTTTCTACGTTAGAGGGTCTCAGGAAGCCACAGAAAGGGCCCTGTCTAAATGGCAGAAGGTACAACATAGTAAGTTAGTTGTAGAAACAATCAGTATTGTAGTTGTAAATTGTCGTAGCTGTGTTGGGAAAGAACCAGAGCTTCAAGCCCTAATAGAAAGTACTGAAGCTCAAATAAGCTCAGCAGAAATTTTTTCTAATGATCTAACAGTGTTCAGAAAGGATAGATTAAATACAATTGGTGGTGGAGTATTTATTGCTGTCAGAAGTAGTTTGCCTTTTAGTGAAATTGAAGTAGATAGTTCCTGCGAAATAGTATGGGTAGAGGTTATACTTGACAATAGGACTAAACAATTAATTGGACATTTTACTGACCCCCCCCCCCTTCCTCCCCCCCCCCCCCCCCAACTCAGAAGATATAGTTGCTGAACAGTTCAAAGAAAACTTGAGTCATTTCAAATAGGTACCCCACTCATATAATTATAGTCTGTGGCAACTTCAATAGATATGCTGGAAAAATTATAAGTTTAAAGCCAGCGGCAGGCATAAAACATCATCCGAAATTGTACTGAATGCTTTCTCAGAAAATTATTTTGAACAATTAGTTCATGAGCCTACTCGAAGCGTAAATGGTTGTGATAGCATACTTGACTTCTTAGCAACAAATAATCCTGGACAAATAGGGAGTATCATGACGAATACAGGGATTAGTGATCACAATGCAGTGGCTGCTAGGCTGAATATCGTAACACCCACAACCATCAAAAAGAAATGCAAAGTACAGCTATTTAAAAAAGCTGATAAAAATGCTCTTAATGCCTTTTTAAGAGACAGTCTCCACTCCTTCCAATGTGCTCACGTAAGCGAAGAAAAGTTGTGGAATGATTTCAAAGAGATAGTATCGACAGCAATTAATAAGTGATGGTACTGATCCGCTTTGGTACACAAAACGGTTCAGATCGCTGTTGCAGAAACAACGAAAAAAAGCATGCCAAATTTAAAAGAACGCAAAATTCTGAAGATTGGCAAAGTTTTGCAGATGTTCGAAATATAGTGCATGCTTCAATGTGAGATGCTTTTAATAATTTCCACAATGAAACTCTGTCCGTGAATCTGGCACAAAACCAAAAGAGATTCTGGTCATATATAAAAAACACCAGTGGCAAGATGCAATCAATACCTTCACTGCGTGATAGGAAATGGTGAAGTCACTGACGACAGTGTAACCAAAGCAGAGTTATTAAACACGGTTTTCTGAAACTCCTTCACCAAAGAAGATTAAGGAAATATTCCCGAATTCCAATCAAGAACAACTGTGAAGATGAGACACATAGAAGTAGATATCCTCGGTGTATCAAAGCAGCTTAAATCACTTAATAAAGGCAAGGCATCTGGTCCAGATGGTATACCAGTCAGGTTCCTTTCAGAGTATGCAGATGCAATAGCTCCATATTTAGCGATTATATACAATGACTCGCTCAAAGAAAGTTCCGTATCTAAAGACTGGAAAGTTGCTCAAGTCACACCAATACCCAAAAAGGGAAATAGAGTAATCTGCTGAATTACAGGCCCATATCACTAATGTTGATTTGCAGTAGGGTTTTCGTGACATATACTGTATTCGAACATTATGAAGTACCTCGAAGAAAATGAATTACTGACACACAGTCAGCATGGACTCAGAAAATATTGTTCTTGTGGAACACAACTAACTCTTTATACTCATGAAGTAATGAGTGCTATCGACAGGGGATGTCAAATTGACTCCATATTTTTAGATTTTCAGAAGGCTTTCGACACCGTTTCTCAGAAGCGTCTTCTAACCAAACAGCGTGCCTGCGGAGTATGGCCTCAGTTGTGCGTCTGGATTGGTGATTTCCTGTCACAAAGGTCACAGTTCGTAGTAACAGATGGAAAGTCATCGAGTAAAACAGAAGTAATATCCGGCATTCTGCAAGGAAGTGTTATAGGCCCTGTATTGTTCCTGATCTATATTAACGACATAGGAGACAATGTGAGTAGCCCTCTTGGATTATTTGCAGATGCTATTTACCATCTTGTAAAGTCATCAGATGACCAAAACAAATTGCAAAATGATTTAGATAAGATATCTGTGTGGTGCGGAAAGTGGCAATTGACCCTGAATAAAGAAAAGTGTGAAGTTATTCACACGAGTACTAAAAGAAATCAGCTAAATTTCGATTATGAGATAAGACACACAAATCTGAAGGCTGTAAATTCAACTAAATACTTAGTGATTACAATTGCAAATGACCTAAGTTGGAACAATCACACAGATAATGTTGTGGGTAGAGCAAACCAAAGATTGTGTTTCATTGGAGAACACTTAGAAGGTGCAACAGATATGCAAAAGAGACTGCTTACACTACACTTGTCCGCCCTATTCTGGAGTGTTACAGTGCGGTGTGGGATCCGTATCACGTGGGACTAACAAATGATATTGAAAAAGCTCAAAGAAGGGCAGCTCGTTCTGTATTATCATGAAATAAGGGAGATAGTGCCACAGACACGATACATGAATTGGAATGGCAATCATTAAAACAAAGGCGTTTTTCATTGTGACAGGATCTTCTCATGAAATTTCAATCACCAGTTTTCTCCTCTAATTGCAAAAACATTCTGTTGGCACCCACCTACATAGAGAGAAATGATCATCATGATAAAATAAGAGAAATTGGGGCTCTCGCAGAAAAATTTAAGTGCTCGTTTTTCCTGCATGCCATTTGAGAGTGGAATGGTAGAGACAAAGCTTGAAGGTGGTTCATTGAACCCTCTGCCAGGCACTTAATCGTGAATAGCAGAGTAATCACGTAGATGTAGATGGACAAAAGATTTTCAGTAAATATGTGGCAGTTTGGAGTTTGAAGCCCAATACATATACAAAATACAGGCTGATTATGTGATGATATTACAAACTTTCAGGGATGATGGAGAAGGGT
Source organism: Schistocerca americana (assembly GCF_021461395.2). Classification (NCBI taxonomy): domain Eukaryota; kingdom Metazoa; phylum Arthropoda; class Insecta; order Orthoptera; family Acrididae; genus Schistocerca; species Schistocerca americana. Next base: position 893,427,730 of record NC_060130.1, on the reverse strand, counting down.
AACTATATCAGTTTGAGGTATGGGACCCTGATACGGAAACGATCGAGTCAAAAGTTATAAGTGAACATTGTTCTGATACGTCTGACACTGGTATACATGTATTGGCACTGTTGTTGCTAAGGCTGCAGGGTACGCTACTTTCAGAGGTTGTAGTATAGACGAGAACAAAGTAAACATGGGATCTAAAATGCATGCCTTAAGAGTTACGAGCATTACTTCATCTTTGCTGCTGAGAGAGACATCTATTCTACCGAACAAGTGGCCATAGTTCTTAAAGTATGCATTTTAGAGTCAATATGTAATGCATTTTCCCCCCCTTGTTTCAGTCCATACTACCTCCTCCAAAAATATGGAAACCAAAGACCATACAGTAGAAGAAATATGTCTCACTGTAGTGAAGATAAACAAGTGCTCTTAACATACACATTTTACAGCCCATGTTTACTACACTTTTCTTTTAGGAAGTTACCACTCTACAATCTTAGCAACAACAGTACCAGTGCATGTATTCTACAGTCACAGGTATCAGAATGATTTTTGCTTATAACTTTCGACACTGTCATTTCCAGAAAAGGGACCTTGCCTCAAATTGATACATTTACCCTTGTCCACCTCATCCTTGAAAGTCTGTTACATCATCACGAAATCGCCCTGTACAGAGGTCTCTACTTACCTGTTAATCAAGATAGTAATGATGAGAAAATTGCTGAGAATGAAAATATTTGTGATGCATCTAAATTCGACTCCTCTTCTTCCAGTGGTACTGCACACTGGCAAATAAATGTTTCCAGAGCATATCAAAATTGTGATTATTGAACAGAGTAGTGAAGTATATTAAAACAAGGTGGGACCTTTTGAATCTATTGAAAGATCAGGTGAACACACTCATAGAACACACCTTTGTTGCAGTTTCATCCACATTTGAACAAGACTAGATATGTAAAGAAATGAACGCTATACTCACCATCAACAAAGAAACTGTACTGCTTTTGCTGCCGATTATTTGTCTCTGAGGGTGATACAAACAAAAATAAATTTATTTGTGACATCTGTCAATCGTGTAAATTGAATCCAAAGATATCAAAGTATGAATCATCACCTGAACAACTATTAAATTTAGAAAAATGGGATACACACTGTTAGGGCTTGATGCTTAATATAACGACTGACAAAGATAATCAGAAGATTGTTAATGATAAGGCCAAGAAATGGAGAAACATTTTACATCGCTTTTTCGATATTAAATGATTTGGAGCACAGCTAAACCTCATTTCCAGTAGTCATCGTGAAGAAATTTCATTGGAAAGCAGCAAATTTCTCATAACTGGTGCAACTGATGATGAAATGTGATCCAGTATTGAAGGGGCATTGTTTAAAACTTGGTGAGTACACTGGTGATCAGAGAATGCCTTCTTATTTGTCAAAAGGGACACAAAATGAATTTATTTTTATTTTGAGCAAACATTTTAAGGAAAACGTTATTGTACAGATAAAAAGGGATAAATATTAAGGAATAATTTTTGACAGCACCAATGAGGTGAGTCAAATAATTAGATACACCTATTCAGAAGACAACATTGTGGATGTTCGATAAGCCACTTTATGTATATTTTTTTGTCAGGGAAGACTGCAGAGGGTATGTGAGAAGATACTCAACAGCAGCTTAAAAAAGATGAGCTGGGTACTGCATCGTGCAGGGCTCAAGCTTATGACAATGCCGTGTGAATGTCAGCTGTAGTAGTACAACAAAAAATTTGAGAACTCAGTCCAAAAGGTCTGTTCAGTCCCTGTACCGATCATTCTTTAAATCTTTCAGTAGTTCCTGCATTCCCTTGTGTTCACTCTAACATGGCCCGAACAGCAGAGAAGTTATATACATTCTTCTCATGATCTACACACAGATGGGAATTACTTGTAAAAAAAAACAGGAAAAGTTGGAAACAACTAATACTCGCTGGAGTGCTCAATGCAAGTCAGTTAAACTCATAAAAGAAATCCTGGAAACAACTGTTAGCACATTAGAAGATATGCATGATCCATCCAAGCCAAACCTTGATACTTAGACCTACAGCAAGCTTGCTCCTTCCCATTATGTGAGATTTCACCTTTTGACCTATATCAAATTTTGACACACACTAAGGGAGGAAATAAATTTAATTCAATAGTATCCACAATCTAGAAAAATGACTTAAAATAAAGGACTCACAAACTTAAAAATCCTGAATGAGTTATTACTAATAAAACAAACTACAATTATAGACAATGCTGTTACTTTTGGCACTAAAAAATCCAATGATTAGACATTAACATTGATTGACGAGGAAGGAGAAGGGTAAATATAGCAATGCTGGGTGAACTAGTTCATGACACTGGATTATCGATTTGAGAAAATTCCATCAATCAATGTTTAAATGAATGGACCAATTTATACAAGAACTGTCACAACTATACACTGTGATGAAGGGAATCACCAAACTTTTCCAAATTGTTGAAACAAAATTTTTGCTTGAAGCTTCCAATGACACTCTAGATGTAACACTCTTGAAACTGAGAGAAATTTACAATGAGTTTCATAAGGATCAGGAGCCAGAAGAAATAAAAAGGTATCATAGGCATCTAAATGCAATCAATAAAAATGTGGAAATTGCCGCTAGATGGGCAGCCCAAGAAATCCTTCAATTTATAATTAAATGGGTCTTCGGTGAATCACTGCCTTGCACATCACTTATACTACAACAGTTCTTGATCATTTCTGTTTCAATTGCTTGATGCTAGAGAAGTTTTTTCCAAAGTGAAACAAATGAAAAATTATCTTCGTTCTATGCTAAACCAAGAATGACTAGCCAATTTGTTCATTTTATCAACTGAAAGAAAAGTTTCAAATGAAATAGATTTCAATGAAGTTACTGGGGTTTTCAGTAAAATAAAGGTATGAAAATGTGCTTTAATGTAACCACTATATCAGGTTGCGAAAATAACAGATATTATAATTGTACAAGCTTGTTTCCGGACATATAAAAGAAAATGTAATTTTTTATCCTATTCTATATTATTTTGTTGCATTCTACCTGGTGGCTGCTGTGCTAAATGTTGATCTGTCTCTCACCTATATCTTTCAGTATGTATAGTACATTTTCTAGAGCACAGACTACACACACTATAAATACTTCATATTTTTTGTCAGACATTACATCTATATTACTCATTTTTACATCAATTTCTAATCGGACTGTGTGTGTGTGTGTGTGTGTGTGTGTGTGTGTGTGTGTGTGTGTGTGTGTGTGATTTAGTTTTAGTGTCTTGAGTCTCCAGTGAGCTTAGACTGCCACTCCTCCAACTTCCTCAATATGGGTATTTCATGAGATGTGGAGTCTATGTGGGAGGAAGTAGCATCTTGCTCAACTTCTCTTGGAATGTATGTTCTCGGAATTGCAACAATAAAGCCTCACTATGATCCACATCATCTTTCTTGTAGCTTCTACCATTTGAGTTTAATGAGTATTAAATCTGCTACACTTTGTTGGATCTTCTCTATTTCTTGCATTAATCCAACTTCGTAAAGATCTAAGACTGATGAACTATAATCAAGAATTGGTCAAACATGTGCTTTGTAAGAAATTCTTTGGTGCGTGAATTAGATTTCCATAAGTTCTGCCAGAGCATCTTAGCCTGGAATCTGCTTTCCCTACAACTAGTTTCATGTGGCCATTGAGCTTAACTCCAAACAATTATTCCAAGATATTTTACACTGTTAATGGTTTCAGTAATTTATCGCTAATACTGTAAGCCAACTGTAATGTGCCTCTTTGTCTACTTATATGCAATAGGTTATATTTATGATCAACTTTCAAGTCCTGTCCCAACCACTGATCCTCTGCAGGCCTTCCTGCAATTTGCTACAATGTTCTGATGTTGCAGACTTCCTATAAATAACAGCCAAGTTTACAGATCTTGAGCAAGAGATGCAAAAAGTGCAGGATGGGCTAAGTGTACCTAAACGTCAAATTTTTAAGATATATGTGGTGCACTTCCGCCCCCTTCCCCCTTTTGCACAGTGTTCACTGTTCATGTATTATACATAGTTTTTTATATTGATGTACAACATACATAATGTGTTGTCCGAGGTTGTGTAATTAAACTTTTCTGAATTTACTTTGCTATTTGCAATAGGGAAACATTCCACGTGGGAAAAATATATCTAAAAACACAGATGATGTGACTTACCGAACGAAAGTGCTGGCAGGTCGAGAGACACACAAACATACACACGAAATTCAAGCTTTCGCAACAAACTGTTGCCTCATCAGGAAAGAGGGAAGGAGAAGGAAAGACGAAAGGATGTGGGTTTTAAGGGAGAGGGTAAGGAGTCATTCCAATCCCGGGAGCGGAAAGACTTACCTTAGGGGGAAAAAAGGACAGGTATACACTCGCGCACACGCGCACACACACACACACACACACACACACACACACATATATCCATCCGCACATACGCAGACACAAGCAGACATGTCTGCTTGTGTCTGTGCATGTGCGGATGGATATATATGTGTGTGTGTGTGTGTGTGTGTGTGTGTGTGTGTGTGTGTGTGTGTGTGTTCGCGAGTGTATACCTGTCCTTTTTCCCCCCTAAGGTAAGTCTTTCCGCTCCCGGGATTGGAATGACTCCTTACCCTCTCCCTTAAAACCCACATCCTTTCGTCTTTCCCTCTCCTTCCCTCTTTCCTGATGAGGCAACAGTTTGTTGCGAAAGCTTGAATTTCGTGTGTATGTTTGTGTTTTTTTGTGTGTCTATCGACCTGCCAGCACTTTCGTTCGGTAAGTCACATAAAACATTCTTACATAAGGGGCCTTGGTTTACGATACAGATTAGTTAGCTACCACTATCTTCATGTTGTATTCATGTTTGTTGGTTGCATCACATCACCACCAGATTCACCAAACTAACCTTTACCTTGGGTTACACTACAGATCAGTCTGTCACCAAAACCACGATTTTGGCAGATACAACCACACTCAAACACAAGCAATGAAGCAGAAATTGCAAAAAGAATCCTTCAATCATGGATTATAAAAGAATGCTGAACCATTATGAAAGATAAACAAAAATTCCATGTTATAAAGGGAAGTCTTTATATTTGTGGGCAACAATCTCGTCTTTCATATATTTATCCATAAGTATTTAATAACTGCTCCAACATTCTCAAAGAGTTACATTTATTCTTTTCCAATGATGCCTATATAATTCTTATTTTAATAGTCCCTCCCCCCTTTTTCCATTGGGTTGGTTGGTTGGTTGGTTTGGGGAAGGAGACCAGACAGCGTGGTCATCGGTCTCATCGGAATAGAGAAGGATGGGGAAGGAAGTCGGCCGTGCCCTTTCAGAGGAACCATCCCGGCATTTGCCTGGGGTGATTTAGGGAAATCACGGAAAACCTAAATCAGGATGGCCGGACGCGGGATTGAACCGTCGTCCTTCCGAATGCGAGTCCAGTGTCTAACCACTGCGCCACCTCGCTCGGTTTTTCCATTGGGTATGAAGGTATTAAATCAGATGTTTTGCCAAAATTGCTTGAAATAATGCCCAAGGTGTTTATAAGAGACAGCATGCAGGCTTTGTCGTACAATCCTAGTGAGGGTGACATTTCTCAGCAGTTTTGAATCTAGTATTGCCTCATGTAGATACATTAGCTATCAAAATTATGCAAGAGCACAACATGAATGTGAAGAGTTCACACACATATTGAGTTTTGTTTCTGGTTCATGCATGCTTATATGCTTCAGAAATACGAGCTTGTAGCTCCAACAATAGATTTTAAAGAAACATTTATGTCCACAGTTCTTATGATGTCATGGGTCTAAATAGATGGATGGTACTGACAGATTTGATATTTTTCTGTAACTATAGTAATTGCATGCAGGACAACACTTTGCAAGATAAAAATTTCTTGTCCTAAATTTATATGTAGCCTGATAACCTGCAGGTGAAGGAGAATCTTTTTGATATGCTACAAAATTTTCTCTGTTCTCAAGCACATACCAATTCAAGTTTTTTTGTCTGTTGGAAACTTTAAAATCACTAGAAGATTGTCAAAAATTGCTTCTTAGTATGCTAGAGTCTACGACTAAACATTTGGCCTGTAAAAGAGAAAAGGGGGAAACATGCCGAAGTCAGTAATGGTATCTGGCTGTGAATTTGAGAAGGTTGAGTTTAAATACCTGGGATCAACTGTGACCTACAGTGGTGACACTTCATGTGAAATTAACCACCACCTAGTGGCAGCCAACAGAGCTTATCTGTCCTAAAACAATATTTTCTTCAAGGCCCTTATCTCGGACCACTAAATTACTCATCTACAAAACACTTATAAGACCAGTGCTCACTTATGCCTCAGCCACTTTGACACTAACCAACATGCTGGATGTCTTTGAGAGGAAGGCACTCTGCAGAATAACGGGCCCCTGCTGCAAAGGTGCAACATACAGAAGACTGTATAACAATGAGCTTCATACCACATACATATAGCCACCAGAAAACAGTACAGACAGCAAGACAGGTTCGCCAGTGATGTGGCACGGATAGATGATACAGAGGCATCTAAGAAGATACTAACCAGAAAGGGCAAAGCAGTCACAGCTGACTGTAAACCAGGTGAATAAATGAAGTCAAAGAAGACCTGTAGACAATGGGATACAGAAACTGGAAAGCACTAGCATGGAACCAGGGACATCTGGTGGAAAATTGTTGAAGAGGCACAGGTCCACAATGGACTGTAGAACCACAGAATGCATATGCAGGAGTAATGTTAAGTCAATAATTTGCTGCTGCAGTAAATTCATGAATACTGCTACTCTCAGTCTGAAACTTCTGCTAACTTGCCATGAGCTTGCACATAATGCACTACCCAAATCTTAAAACTGTGTACTGAAATGGATCTCAAACCCAGCTTTCTGTCAATACAAACGATGCTACAAAAACCCAGCAATTAGAGAAAATTTCACGGCATGACTCACAGTTTCAATGATCCAGTGTGTTGTTCCTGCAGTTCTGACCTGGCTCAGCAGGTACATATTGCATATTAAAAGCGACTGTCCTGGTTTGAATACTGGTCTGCCTTCAAATGGCTAATAATGCTGATGACAAGCTTTAAAGCAAATAAATTGGTTTGAGGTTTCTGTCTTGAATTCAACCTAATAATCGGCAGTTTCATTTGGTGTCAGGAAAAGCAAGTGTTTCATGGATGTTCACCTATTACATTATGCAGTGATATATTTTAACTTGTGGAAGAATATCATGAAGAATGTCCTAATGGAGTTAGTTGACCACTGACTCCTCCAGTTGGGTGGGGGGGGGGGGGGGGGGGGGTGGTGACGCCATAGTGCGGATGACAAATGATTGTGTGTGAATTGTAGGCTTATGTTACTGATGATTATACAGCACTGAGTATCAAAAAGCACTTCAAAGCTTCTGCTGTTCAGTTGCATGGGGGAGCTGGGTAACAATAATTATAGCAGTATACAGATAATATAGAGGGGACAATCATGTACACTAATAAATTAGTCTTTGCTGGACATAAGGTTAGTGAAAAAGTCGCCGTAATTGTTTGTGGGAGGTTTCCTACAAACTTTGTGAATTATTCTGCATCAAGGAAGCTACATCTCAACGCATTGCACAGCTTCAACACATTTCCTCTTATAAATAGCCCCGCAAGAATTAATAAACAGAACATTAAGATTTATAGACAACATATTTCCAAGTATGGACACCACAGAGATAGAAATTATTAATACTGATGTAGTGCTATTTGATCACAAAGCCCTCATTCTTACAATTCCAGCTATAATTGTTAAAGAAAGTGATGTACTTCTTTCTCAGAAAATAAATTTTTGTGGAGAACTGTGCTGGTTTTGTTGATAGTCTAAACAATGAATCTTGGTTAGAAGCACTTGCACAATCGGGCACTAACAATGTTTACTCTTCTGTATTCACAATCAATTTTGAAATGCATTTTCTGAAGAAAATGACAAAATACCATTCAAGCCAGTTCATTAAATTTAGTTCCTGGGTTGCGTTATGTATTAATACTCCCCGTAGGTACGTAAAAAGGCTCTCTCCTGAATTAAAAAGATCCACAGACCCCCAGTTCGTAGAATATGAAAGACTTATGAGATTACTTAATAAATGCTTCCCAAACACTTAGCTTAAATTTCACAAATCAGGATAAACTGATGGATCATACACTTGCATACAGCTCGAGTTTAGTTCCAACTAGTGAACATAAAGTAGTAAATTTAGTTTTTTTAGATCATTATATACCTGTGAAAAGGTGATGAAAAGCCTCACATACAAAATGTCATTTCATATTGTTAATTTATCATTCACTGAGGAAGTGTTCCCCCACAGAGCAAAAATCTCAAAAGCAACACCTTTATTTGAAAGTGACAATAAGCATTAAGTAGAAAACTGTTGATCCATATCACTCCTCTCAGTATTTTCTAAAGTAATTGAAACATTAATGAAACCACAAATCACCAAGCACTTAAATGACCACAATCTACTGAACAGTAATCGACACCGCTTTCAAACAGGTAGAAGTATGGAAACAGTAATAGTGGATTACACATATGAAATAATTAGAATCCTGGATAACAATAAGAGCATGGTTGAGTTATTTTATATCTTTCCAAAGCTTTCAATACTGTTAGTCATGAAATTCTTTGTGGAAGCAATAGGGATAACAGAGAGAAAATAAATGGTTTCAATCATATTTGTAAAATATGATCACAGGTTGAGGATGCCTTATGGCACCAAAGAAAAGTGGAGAAACATGTAGTGATGTGATAATAAAATAATATGTGAAGAATTTGTGTGTGAAAAAACTTTACTAGAATAAGTTACAAAATGTGAAATATGGCTAGACATTAGAAATACTTAATACATCATCATTTAAGGTGGTATCTAGCGATAATGTAGCAGCAGAAAGATCATGGGAATTTTCCACTATAATATTAAAAATACAAGTCTAGCTACATTCAAAAGTTGTACATGAAGGCCTAACACACGATGTTTCAATGAAACATGGTAATAATCAGGCACTATCACAATTATCATAACACACTAAACATGTGGCAGTTTACAACATTCCAATAGTAAATTATGAATCACAGTGGCTTTATAAATGTACCACTTGAGTGTTATCTGGATATTACTGTAACAGATGTGGAACTTCACTGTGTCTTGAAAGAAAAATGGACAACAGAACTTTACACTTGCTACTGGACTGTCAACAGTAACAGGAAAAGAAAAGAATGCCTCAACACAAAAGAGACAAGACCACATTACTCATTCATTTTCATTTCATTGGCTCTTCCAGCGGGGGTTGAGTTGTTTGGAGGGAGGATACCAAACAGCGAAGTCATCGGTCTCATCGAATTAGGGAAGGAAGTCAGCTGTGCCTTTTCAAAGGAACCATCCCAGCATTTGCCTGGAGCGATTTACGAAAATTACAGGAAACCTAAATCAGTATGGCCACATGCAGGATTGAACCGTCGTCTTCCCAAATGCGAGACCAGTGTGCTAACCACTGCGCCACCTCACTCTGTTGGCTCTTCCAGGGATTATCTTACAATGATGTTGGATTTGCTATAACACTATGAAAATAAATAGCTCAAAAAATACACACACACACACACACACACAAACGTATCATCCATAAACGTGAACCACCACAAAGAAAAAGGCAGTACATTCCCAGATATTTCCACACAGACATTATCTCTGTCTTATTCATTAAGAAACAGGGTTTATTATAGACTTCCATATTTTTTTTAGGCATTAATTATTATCTGGACGTTGAGTATTTGTGTATCATGTTAACATTGGGCCACTTTAAACTGTAGCAATTTGATCATGACCAAATCTCTGAAGAGACCTATTTTAACACTCTACTGCAAAAGTGTCAGCCCTGTTGAAACCCAATGGTATATCATGGTGCAAACCAAAAATGTGATAAGCCATAATTTTCGTAAACGTGAACGTTTGCGCACGCCAAATGTTGTCAACGGAAGACCGATTAACCGCATTTTTTTTAAAAAAAGTAAACATTCTTGTACAGAATTGTAGCTGTAATTGGCTCACGCAATCTAAAACATAACAGTATGTGTCTCTACTGAAGTAACCACATCAAACTGTCCTTTCCGCTGTCGGCAATGTAAAATAAATAGTAACATTCAGACAATTAATACTCACGACGTATCATTCGCCATTAAATCCTCCTGTGGACTTCCAAAAACGTCTATAACCATAATTAAAATTTGAATGTAGCACAGATTCCACATACTGGCATGTCATTTCATTCAAACATTCACTTTGTTTGCGTCCTCTCAAAATGTAAATAACAAAACTTCACCTACACCTATACTGCTGCAAGCCGCAAGCAAGGATCTTCGTCAATGAGAAGTACAACTCATATCGATATTTGCGTGAAAGGATATATCTTTCATTTTAAGTAAGAAATATTTCACCTCACTATATCGTGTACGGGTTACGCTGAGTACAATAAACAATACGATGTACTTTTTTTTATAATCGTTTCCTGGACATATATTGCAAAGTAGTATATATCTAAAAATTATGATTCCAACAGAGAAATAAGGGCTCGAATTGAGACTAATATTGATTACAAGCACGTCCTTTCGTAGCTCAGTTGTCTCCGAAATGTAGCAACAATGATAATATGACTGCTCAGTTGACAATGACAGAATATGGTAAGCCTAAGGGTCACTTGTACAATGTCGCGTTAAATCCAGGGATAGCTAACCATAGAACAGGCTAACCACTGGTTAACTTGGAGCGCGCCGTGTACGACACAATTTTATTCCCCTGTTATTTGTTCCCGGAATAGCGTTCCGGTCGAGGTAAGTCGGCAACAACTTAAGAGCACACTGGGTATCTTCGCGTACGTTACTTCATACTTAATTTAGTCGTCGTCTGCAAAAATAGCGCCTCTAACGTGAGCGATAAGCGTTCCAGACTGCAAAATTGTGAGTTTGAGGATATTTTGAGGCTGGTAGATACTGTACATGAATTCACGAGTGTAGCAGAAAACTCGAAAAGGTTCTGTGATCTCATTTAATGAAAACATTAGTGCAAAATATTTAACTAAGTTTGTAAAGTACTTGCATGCATAACAGTGTAACGGTCTATTGTAAAATTAGTCAAAGGCTCAGGTATTTGTTGTTTGAGCAGTAAGAGATCTGTCTAGATCTCCGAATAAAGTACGAGAAAAAATATACGGTATTTTCCATTCATGAATAACTTCACACAGATGGATAGAGGAGCTGCAACAGGCGAACGATTTTTCCCCTTAAGAAAGAAACATGAAAGTATTATGACTAGGAAAGGTAGCAGTGTCTCCCCATACGTGTAATGTAAGTTCTAAGTTGTGTACAATGAAATTACGATTTGATAAAGCTGTCAAGGAAAGGACGCCACAGTCCATGTAGGGACATACGATTTGATAAAGCTGTCAAGGAAAGTACCCCACAGTCCAAGTAGGGACATACTATAAAAATAACTGTGAAATGCCATCTGCTTTGTGAAATAGTTGGTCTTTCCAGAGTTCCAACAGTCACAACACAGACATCATTCAGACTGATTCGACTGACAATCCTGAGAGGTGTTACTGGCTAACTTGCTGTTGTCTTTATGTCTTATAATGACTACATCATTACAGCAGTGAGGGGTTTCTACAGAAAGTACCTTTGCTGAATTACTGAACACAGTGCACCTACTTTTTCAGTTATTGGGCACATAGAACGCTTGTCTCTATGATGTGGTTATTAATAATTATATTGAGCGTATACAGAAAAATTAGATGCCAGCATTTGCGATAAACAACCATAATTTTTTTTATGATCCCCGCATAGAAACGCACGTATGTCACATATCCAAACAGGAAGCTGTTATCGATCTCATCCCAAATGTGTGAGGAAGAATAACTATTTCATATATAGTTTTCACTTTTGCAATCATCTTCAGCAGCTGTATGTAATCTGGGAGGGAAGCGGAAGTAATTGAAGGCATGGCACCTTCACTGTGTTCCTTTTCTATACTCATTTCAACTTAAAACTGTCCTTCTTGTTTTCAGAATAAAAATACCTGTTCTCAAATGTGGAAAAATTGGCGGAGTTGCAGATGGCACTGCTTCAAAAGTAGCATGACAAGAAGCAGATAAGAGAGAAAGAACTGTATTGGTTTAAAAAAAGCATGAATTTCAAAATTAGGATCAGAAATTAAAAATTAAACAAATTGTTTCACAATAAAAGTACATTATTCGATATACATATGTTTCTTTTAGTTTCGCTTTATCACATCAAAGAAGTGAAATAATTAACAAAACTGTATTTTGGATATGTTGTACAGTGTCATACACATCCCTTTAATAATCCTATTGGCTGTCCCCTTGTCAATACCAATGATGTGTCCAATGGACAGAAAAATTTACCAGAGGAAATTATTTGAGTGTCAACAGTAGCTGCTTCATTGGTGGAACAGTCATTTCTGAAAGAAAGAATAAGAATAACATGAGACAATTTGTTTCATAATTCAAGAGAAATTTTAAAACATAGCATGCTAGCCACTCATTTCACTGTTTCGTTTATGTATATGCGAGGTTCCGGAGCTATCAATGTATTTAACACTAAATTCTTCTAGAATCTTCACATGGAAATGATGCTCTAAGCCCCCCCTTTTCTAACTCCGACTTTTGCTGTTGCACATGGATTAAGAAGAAAAGCGAACTGACTGTAATCGACCCTGCAAGTGGTGTAGAAAAGAGTTTGGCACCTGCAATAATTTAATTTGATAGCAGTTAATTAGATAAAGGACAGTTTCATTAACGTAGTGAGAAATGAAAGGGTTGCTCTACCGATTAACAGAATGGAAGTTCTGTCCAAAATAACAATTTGATTTATTATGACTAAACTCAAAATAATAAACGAAACACATTTAACATTTACAATACTTCAAAATGGATACTCAAATAAATGCTGTGAAGGTGAGGTTGTCCATAAACTAGATTATGACATTTATGACCAAGCTGTATGTGGAGACAATTCCTTGCAACTCAAATCTTAAGAGAAACACCCAGCCAACCCAACATTAATTGCTGCTACAGTAGTGAGAACTCAGACAATGAACACCCAAGAGTGAACAAAGTTAGAAAAGACGAACAGGCACGCTCTGCTGAGCTCTGATTATCACCTAGCAAAATTCCCTAATCTGCCAGTGCTGCGGACATACATTACCAACCTGTCTCCTTAACAGCAAGGATACGATCTGGCGTACTGGAGGCGATGGCTGGTTGCTTCGACATCCCGTCATGGTGATGATAATGTCGCAAGTATAGCCCCAAACAAATTATCCTTGTCTGGGTTGTTCTAGACTGAAGACTTCCTAGCAATACAAATGCACCTCTGAGGGAGACGAAGAAGGCCCGCCACACCATCACTGATGGTACAGTGACTGATTTTAATAAGCCAAGTCACACAGTAACACCGATACAGTGAACTTTAGCCAAAACTGCTCAATACAGACAACATAGGTCGCTTGTACGCAGAACGTTCAATTGCCAACTGTACTCGGAAAGTTACGTTGAAGTCGAAACTTCAGCAGCTGCATCAAACAGTTACAATTAAATGAAAGTATATTAGACAACCAACGGAAGACAGGCTGTACAGAGCAGCGAGAGCTCAGTCTTATAATCTACGCCGACCGAAAGGCGAGAGCCGACTCTCTCAAGAGCACCTGTACAAGCCGAACACAGAACATTCTTCCCACCCACACGACAGTGGCCATGGTTAAACTTTCCAATCAGCAACTTGAAAACCGGTGGAAAATTCCACTCTATTGCCGGCGCACTTCTAGTCCACCGATGGAGATACTGGGCGCCAATTTCTGCTCCGATTTTGCTACGTCACGGAGCTATCCCGTGAGCAAGCCACTCACAGTTATGATTTGCAGAAAACATGGGAATTTGCCCGCCAAGACTGCCTGGGAACACAAGTCATTCCCACGCCTCGCTGGTAGCTCGCCAGAAAGTGTTTTAACTAAGTTTCTGCGAAGTAACAGAATCTCTAGCCCAGACGCTCCGTCAGGCCCTGTGGGCGTGTCGCCGCCGCTCTTATGTCGGCATCTGGAAAGCATCCACTCGACTCCCTCACACCCGTCGGCTTAACCCTTTCAAGATCATCAAACCACCCCGGTCATCGGACCACCAGGGTGACCAGAGACGCTTCGTGGGGAGTCTGAGTGTGAAGGAATAGCAACTTTTCACCACATGCAATTAGAGAGGAAAATCGAATTACTCATTGAATAGTAATCTCACTGTGTTACACATAGAAATATGAGAGGGGGCTCATGCCACCTCTCCTATATTCAATAACTTAATATCCTCTGTCAGCTGAATGTCGAGTACCTATGTTCTTAAGACACACAAATAACAATTACTTTTTGATAAATATGGATGTGGTTATGTTGATAATACTAATAACTGAGAAACATAACAGCCATATCCTATTGCTTTCTTACAAATGCTGACTTTCCTGGTAATTTTACTGTGTTAAACATTGCTTGAGTAAGCATTAATAATTTATGTGTTTATAGGAATAATTCTAGGTGGTGTATAATTTTTTTGCTCTGAAGCATTCACTAAAACGTGGAAAGTAGTTGTCCCAATGGGAGATAAGAGTGAACAACATTTTCTGCAATATGTGGCGGAGTGAACTCATGACATTAGAATACTATCAAACTTTTTGTTACATTAAACAGACACAATAAGCCATCAATTTCAGAAAATAGTACTTCACAGAAATGTACTAGAAGATATTTCAGTTTAAGTTACCTTCAGATAGCTAAAATCTGAAAAAAGGAGGACACTGAAAATAACATGATATTCAAAGAAAGATATAAACATGGCATTCCAAGCACTGCTTCCACATGCTACAACTATGTAGATTCACTAACTAGTTTCCTATTCTGCTCGTATAACATATTATATATATATATATATATATATATATATATATATATATATATATATATATATATATATATCTGTTAATTTATGATAAATATTGATGGGCTTATGTCTATACCGCTGATACTTGAGAAACACGACAGCTATGTTCTGTAGCTGAGGGGCATCACCACTTTTTTGAATAGTAATCTCACTGTGTTACACATAGCTCAAGTAAGCACATATAGTTCACAGGCTTCAGTGAATAGTGAATAATGGTAGGTGGGAGACAATGTTGTTGCTCTGAACCATTAATAGGGCTGTCATCCAAATATTTTCACTAAAAGGTGAAAGCTGTTATGACACTGCTGTGATGTTTACAAATAGTATCATTCCTAATAGAAAACAGAGTGGAGCAACATTTTCTGCTCTCGAAGTAATGTGACTGAATGAAACTGGAACGTTACCGTTTTACAAAAAGTTTTGCTACAAGAAAAATCAATGTTATTGTCTAAAACTGAAATAGCTGTTAATAAAATAAAAATACTATCCATAACTGGCGTGGTTCTTCGATTTGGATAAGTCTGTTAAGGCATTGCTAAAAAGAAGGAAACAGTCTTCTCAGTACTGCAGCAACTGTAACACATGTCTGATAAATAGGGCTATTTTGGCACGAATCGTCATTTTCATGTGTCTCAGTTACTTAAATATCGCGACGGAGTTCACAAAGTACCGAAATCAAATGCATACTACTACAAATAAACAGTATTATTTTAGAAAACAGAGAAATAGCCTCACCTGTCGGTCACATGCACCAGTTTCTCATGTACAAGATTGAAAAGATTAAGTATGGCTCTCCTTGATAAGCGAAATCTTGGTATAAATTCGGAATCAGTGACGTCTCACTTCTTTCTCCTGCATTCTCATGGACAGTTCGAACGAAATCTCGTCATTGCTATCTCAACTGCATCTGTCACTATTTCTGCCATCTTGAAAACTTATGCGCCGGTAAGCTCGCTAATCAGCCAAAAATCGCCAGTTACTTATCCAGAGTCTATTCTCTGGTTAGGCGTTATTCTGGGTTCGTACAACGCGTTTCCCGCGCTATTCCGGGATCAGAGCTTAACTGGCTGCTAACCGGAGTTTGTACAACCGCCCCTAAGATACACTGAACACACAAAGGGGCCATTGTGTGCAAAACAAGAAATCGTTTTCCCACAATGTGGCTGAAAGACCCGAAAAACGAAATGTGGCATCACGTAAATATGGCAAAAAAATCGCACATGGACAAGGTACTTCAGCTAAGAGTCGTGAGCGATGGAAAACTTAGATCTCTGCTACTGCAAAACGTGTGTGACTAAGGGAATAATGTGTGCAAAGCGTAAAATTTTTTATCACTTCATATGTGTGAAAGTAAGTCCAGCGCCAGTAATCTGGCTCTGCAAGAAATGCAAAGCCGATTATTTTTGAAAAAAAACTAAACAAAAAGAAATGTAAAGACAAAATTCTCACTGTGCTGATAGAATAGAGTTATTTTATTGTCGTTAGGCCATTAAGGCAATAGACAAAGTCATACATACAATACAATATAATTCATGTTGCAATAGAACAATAGGTTTGTTATTACAGTGTAATGTTACAATTGATGAAATCGTACAAAGTCATACTTATAACACAATATCATTCCTGTTGGAAAAGAGTAATAAATTTGTTATTACACTATAATATTACAATTGACAAGGTCATAGATAAAATACAATATAATTCACGTTGCAAAAGAACAATAGATTTGTTATTACAGTATAATATTATGATTGGTGAAACCCTACAAAGGCATACTTATAATACTATATAATTCCTGTTGCAAAAGAGTAATCGGTTTGTTATTACAGTATAATATTACAATTGATGAAATCCTTTATGTCGTAGAATGGGTGGGCCACTAACCAGTCATATAGTGCTTGCTTGAATGGTTGCTCTTATAAATCTTGCAAAGCTAGTGGAACTTTATTAAATAATTTGTGCCCCATTAGTTCATAACTGTTCAGTGATTTTGATAGTCTGTGGAACGGAGTATAAATACATCTATTCGTCCTAGTGTTGTAGCAATGTGTATTTTCTCTGCGTTTAGCTTCAGTAGCTCTTTTTCGTATAGATTAAGACATAAGTATATATACAGGGTGTTACAAAAAAGGTATGGCCAAACTTTCAGGAAACATTCCTCACACGCAAAGAAAGAAAATATGTTATGTGGACATGTGTCCGGAAACGCTTACTTTCGATGTTAGAGCTCATTTTATTACTTCTCTTCAAATCGCATTAATCATGGAATGGAAACACACAGCAACAGAATGTACCAGCGTGACTTCAAACACTTTGTTACAGGAAATGTTCAAAATGTCCTCCGTTAGCGAGGATACATGCATCCACCCTCCGTCGCATGGAATCTCTGATGCGCCGATGCAGCCCTGGAGAATGGCGTATTGTATCACAGCCATCCACAATACGAGCACGAAGAGTCTCTACATTTGGTACCGAGGTTGCGTAGACAAGAGCTTTCAAATGCCCCCATAAATGAAAGTCAAGAGGGTTGAGGTCAGGAGAGCGTGGAGGCCATGGAATTGGTCTACATCTACCAATCCATTGGTCACCGAATCTGTTGTTGAGAAGTGTACGAACACTTTGACTGAAATGTGCAGGAGCTCCACCGTGCATGAACCACATGTTGTGTCGTACTTGTAAAGTTACATGTTCTAGCAGCAGAGATAGAGAATCCCGTATGAAATCATGATAACGTGCTCCATTGAGCGTAGGTGGAAGAACATGGGGCCCAATTAAGACATCACCAACAATGCCTGCCCAAACATTTACAGAAAATCTGTGTCGATGACGTGATTGCACAATTGCGTGCGGATTCTCGTCAGCCCACACATGTTGATTGTGAAAATTTACAATTTGATCACGTTGGAATGAAGTCCCATCTGTAAAGAGAACATTTGCACTGAAATGAGGATTGGCACATTATTGGATGAACCATTCACAGAAGTGTACCCGTGGAGGCCAATCAGCTGCTGATAGTGCCTGCACACACTGTACATGGTACGGAAACAACTGGTTCTCCCGTAGCACTCTCCATACAGTGGCGTGGTCGACGTTACCTTGTACAGCAGCAACTTCTCTGACGCTCTATTGCCCTGTGCTAATCCATACACCAAATGGGCATCTGCCAACTCCGCATTTGTAAACATTGCACTGACTCCAAAACCACGTTCGTGATGAACACTAACCTGTTGATGCTACGTACTGATGTGCTTGATGCTAGTACTGTAGAGCAATGAGTCGCATGTCAACACAAGCACCGAAGTCAACATTAGCTTCCTTCAATTGGGCCAACTGGCGGTGAATCGAGGAAGTACAGTACATAGTGACGAAACTAAAATGAGCTCTAACATGGAAATTAAGCGTTTCCGGACACATGTCCACATAATATCTTTTCTTTATTTGTGTGTGAGGAATGTTTCCTGAAAGTTTGGCCGTACCTTTTTGTAACACCCTGTATATAGGTTTACTACTGTCATAAGTTTTTGCTCAGAAAACAAAGGTTTACAGTGTGCCTTATGTGATGAGCCTGTAATTACCCTAATAGCTTTCTTATGCAATAGAAAGATGTCACACACACAACTGGAGTTTCCCCATAAAATGATACCATAGGTTATTATGCTTTGGAAGAATGAGAGATAGGATATCCTAACATAATTTTTAGGTACAAAATCCATTGGTCGCCTTAACAGATAGATTACCATAGACAACTTACCACTAAGATATTTGACATGTTGACCGCAAGATAATTTGACATCCAAATATACCCTAAAAACTTAACATAACTAGGATCATCAGATGGTAGCTTGTCTTTTAGACTAAATACTATCTGCTGAGTTCTATTTTCACTAAGCAAAAATACATTTTCTGTAAACCAGTATGCTGCTTGAACAATTGTCCTTGTAACACAAGTTTTAAGGCTCTTGAGGTCATTACTGCTGTTCAGAAAAGTTGTATCATCTGCATACAGTACAGTTTTTGATTTAATACATGACAGCATGTCATTAATCATTATTAGGAACAGGAAAGGGCCCAGTACAGATCCCTGTGGGACAACTACCCTAACTAGTTCTACACTGAACAGCTCTTTGCCCACAGAGACAGCTTGCTTACGGTTCTGTAAAAATGATCTTAACAGTTTAAGACTATTACCTCTAACACCATAGAAGTCCAATTTTTCAAGTAGTAGTGTATGTTCTACACAGTCAAAGGCTTTGCTTAGGTCACAAAAAGTGACTTGAGCAAAGTCTTTATCGTCAAATACTTGATGGATGTATTTTACAACAGCATCTATCACATAAATTGTTGACACGTTTTTCCCAAAACTATATTGAGATCCACTAATAATTCCTATATTATGAAAGTAATCAGATAATTTTTTGTAAACTGTGCATTCCAGAACTTTAGAAAAAGATGGGACTATGGAAATTGGCCAGTAACTTGAGACAGAGTCTTTATCCCCTTTTTTTTATAAACTCGAACTACCCTAAACAGTTTAAGCTCATCAGGAAAATATCCTTCAGCTAGACATTAATTTATACAATGTATTAAGGAGTACACTATACTGCTTATGACCTTCTTCAGTATATTACAGGATAAATCATATATGTCTGCACTGTCTGATGATTTTAACTGTTTCACTATTCTTAATACAAAATCTGGTGAGACCTCAGAGAAACTGAAGATACTTGTATTGTTGACAGTAACTGTGATGAGCTGATTTCAGGCTTAGCAATACTACTTCCCACCTCTTCAACTGATTTAACAATATCATCATTGAATTTTTGGAGAGAGATATTAATTGTAACATTTCCTTCATCTTTAGCAACACTGTTTATTAGCTTCCAAGCAGCTTTGCACTTGTTGAGGGATTTCTCAGTACTTCTGAGATTTTGCGCTTTTTTGGCTTCTATGATCGCTTTTTTATATTCATTCCTACATTTAACATAGGCTAGTTTAGCTTGATTAGTCTTCAATCTACAATAAACATTGTGTAACAACATAACTTGGTTTTTCAGAGTGGCCATGTTCTGTATACCATGTATTTTGTCTATTTGGAACTTTAGTTTTCAGGACTCGATCAATTAGGCCTACTTTGAATTTCTTTGTTGGAATGCAGTTATTAAAGTGTGCCAAAAATACTTTAAAAATCCTATCAAATAGTACATTTGTTGGCAAATCGTTACTTACAGTATAGGGTGTGTCTCCATAACACTGGCCAAGCCAGTCTCTGTCAGCAAGGGAAATACAAAATCTATGAATCTTGAGATAAAAGTTTTGGAGTCTATGTTTCTGGAAATTTTTTTGTTGTGTTGTTGGTTAAGGAACCTTTCTACAAAGTCTGTCAAAGTACTTTTGAAACACCCTATTTAAATATATATATGAACTTGGAAACCAACTGCAATACTGACATACTCTTCTATCATGATTCAAAGTTCTATCCACAGAGGAAAAACAATACTGTGATGTGCATATTCAGAAACTATGTAAACTGTATTTTAAACAGAAATGGTGAAAACATCACATTTCAAGCTCACAACAAAGAAGTATATTGGCAAGTGAATTAGTTACCAAATTTCAAAAATAATTTCACAAACCTCTTCATGATTACACCTGAAAAGTGTAGAATCGGATGAAATATGTTACAATGCAGAAAAGATACACGTTTCTCTCAAAGACAAGATTCTAGTCTTTTAACATACATTCAGAGGTGTTATAAAATTGAAAATGAAAAGCTTGAAAACAATAAAAGTGCTTTACATTAATATTCTTACTTTATAATATAAGTATTAACTATTAACTATTAACGCTAGGAATTATGAGTTATTTGATAAGGCAAGATCAGTGTATGAAGTGCACCTGAAGCCCCAAGACTTATGTTCTGGAATTTGATTGGGGAAAAAGCTGTCTAGTCTGGAATTTGAGTTGTGTTGGGTATTACCAGAATAGAAATCACAGGAACTACAACTTGAATTTTTATCACTGTTCTTAGTGAGATTAAATTTTGCTCTACTGTTTGTCGTGTTATGAATGTAATGCACGGATTTTGTAATATTTATTAAGGTTCTGTGTGTTGTATACATAATGTGTGGGAAACAAGAGTCGTAGATCTTCAAGGATTGTAATGTCAAAGAATTTCTTCAATAAGGTTATTTTAATTAGCAAAAAAAGAGCAGTAAAGTGCAGGCTCAGTTACCAAAAGGTCATGGGATCTAATCTTGTTTGTTTTAACCCAGCAATCACCTCTCAATGATGTGGAGATTCACCAGAAACGAAACGTGTTTCAGATCCTAAATTAAACTATAGGTCAGAAAGCTGAGTAATCGTCAGTTCGTTTCGTTTGCTGAGCGTCTTTTTTTTTCTTTCTTTTATGGCGGACAAGGCAATTACACCGACGCCACCACAGACGCCAACGCCAGCGTCTCACCAACCTCTGACGCGCGGACGCGGACCGCGGAGAGAACGCCTCGCGATGGAGGGGTTTTAAAACAGCCGTCCGCCCTTATGAGCTCAGTTCGTCAGCGCACCTGACGATGGCGACATGTCTGATCGCCGAAATATTGTGCCCGTTGGACACTATGGACCGGCAGTACGCCCGTGGACTGTTCGACCATATACATCGATTCACAAGGAATGTTCATGTGTTGGCTATCTCAGGGATTACTGTAGGGTTTGTGTTACTCACGCTGGACTGGCGCGACTACGCCACTGACAAATGAAATGCTATGGAGGCGTTGACCCTGTGATCCATGACATCACATTGCTAGCAGGCTGCAGTAGAGTAGTCCACTCGTGCTTTTAGGTGTTGCAGTTTGCCAGGAAGTTGCACTTTCTGCTTAAATCGGTTAATTTATATGAAAGTTGTGATAGTAACCGGACATTGTTGTCTGAATTCAAATTACAACTCTATACAGTGGCCTGTAAGAAATACTCGTTCACCATAAATACTTAGTGCCACCTGTGTGAAGCTGGGGCAGGTTGCTAGTACATAGTAACTAGTTGTCAAATTATTAAGCATTTCGAAATGGTCTCTGTAGGTCACTGCTGCCATTTTGAAAATTCATGAAAATTTTGACACTTGTAGCTCGACACATGTTAAGCTACAAGTATGTTATTGATTTGTTATTGAGACACTGAACTAGTGGGAAGCAGTGTTGCCAGCCTTTAGCTAGCCACTTTTGATGAGGGCTGGCTGCATTTAGTTACAAGACAAGCAACACAGTTAGAATGTGGTGCTTGAAAGAGAACTACAATTGTAATTGCAACTGTCACCTATCACTCAACTCGCTGAAACATCCAAGAATAGGTCGCACCAGTGTCCTACTTGCAGTCCAGATGAGCCACTCTTTCCTAAAATTCTCCCAATGAACCAAAGTCGACCGTTTGCTTTCCTACCATAGTTCTCACATGTTCGTTCCACCTCATATTGCTTTACAACGTTACACCCAGACATTTAAAACACTCGATTGTGTCAAGAAAGAAACTAGTTATACTGTGACTTCATGACAGATTAAAACTGTGTGCCAGACCGGGCTCGAACTCAGGACCTTTGCCTTTTGCAGGTTAGTGCTCCACCAACTGAGCTAGCCAAGCACGCCTCACGATCCATCCTCACAGCTTCCCTTTCTCCTACCTTCCAAATTTCACAGAAGCTCTTCTGCGAACCTTGCAGAACTAGCACTGCTGGAAGAAAGGATAATGCAGAGACATGGCTTAGCCACAGCCTAGGGGATGTTTCCAGAATGAGATTTTCACTCTGCAGCAGAGTGTGCGCTGATATGAAACTTCCTGACAGATTAAAACTGTGTGCCTGACGGAGACTCGAACTCGGACCTTTGCCTTTATTGGGCAAGTGCTCTACCAACGGGGCTACCCAAGCACGACTCACGACCAGTCCTCACAGCGAAAGGCAAATGTCCCGAGTTCGTGTCTCGGTCCGGCACACAGTTTTAATCTGTCAGGAAGTTTCATATCAGCGCACACTCCGCTGCAGAGAGAAAATTTCATTCTAGCTATACTGTATCGGAACATTACAGGTTTGATCTTCCTATTCATCTGCAGCAATGTATATTTTTCCACATTTTAGCTGCCACTCGTCACACCAACTAGAAATTTTGTCTAAGTCGTCCTTCATCTTCCTACAATCACTCAATTTTGACACTTTACCATACACCACGGCGTCATAAGCAAAAATCCGCAGACTACTGCCCACCCTATCCGCCAAATAATTTATGTATGTAGACAACAACAGCTGCCCTGTCACTTTTCCTGGAGCAGTTCTGCCAATACCCTTGTCTCCAGAATGAGATTTTTCACTCTGCAGTGGTGTGTGCGCTGATATGAAACTTCCTGGCAGATTAAAACTGTGTGCCGGACTGAGGCTCGATCTCAGGACCTTTGCCTTTCGCGGGCAAGTGCTCTACCCTTGTCTCTCATGAACACTCGCCATCGAGGACAACATACTGGGTTCTACTGTTAAGAAATTTTCGAAACACATATCTGTGAACTTATTCCATACGCTCATACCTTCGTTAACAGATTGAAATGGAGCACCAAGTCAGATGCTCTCCAGAAATCTAGAAATATGGAGTCTACCTATTGCTCTTCATCCATAGACCTCAGTATATCATGTGAGAAAAGGACAAGATGAGTTTCACACGAGTGATGCTTTCTAAAAACCAATCTGATTCGTGGACATAAGCTTCTCAGTCTGAAGAAAATTTATTATATTCGAACTGAGAATATCTTCAAGGATTCTGCAGCAAACGGAAGTTAGGGATATTGGTCTGCAATTTTGTGGGTCCGTTCTTTTACCCTTCTTATATACTGGAGTTACCTGCGCTTTTTTCCAGTCGCTTGGGACTTAGTGCTGAGCGAGAGATTCACGATAAATGCAAGCTAGGTAAATTGCCAATGCCGTAGAGTACTGTTCCTAAAATCGAACTGGGATTCCATCTGGTCCTAGTGATTTATTTGCTTTCAAATCTCTCAGTTGTTTCTCTACGCCAGATATGCTTATTACTATATCGTCCATACAGGAATCTGTCCCATGGTGAAATGACGGTATGTTTGTACGATTTTCCTGTGTGAAAGATCTCTTGAACCAGAAAATTAAAACTTCGGCTTTCGTTTTGCTATCTCCACCTGCCACACTAGGCTGGTCAACAAGTGACTGGATGGAAACCTTAGACCCACTTTGCAATTTTACATACGACCAGAATTTTCTAGCGTCCCCTGCCAGTCTTTGGCTAAGCCGTGACGGTGGTAATTGTTGTGTGCTTCAGGCATGGATCTTTTCACAGATGCACGAATCTTTACTAACTTTCGCTTGTCATCATTTATGAGTTCCCTTTTGAACTGACAGTGCAACAGCCTCTGCTTCCTCAGCATCCGACGAACCTCATTATTAAACCATGGTGGGTCTTTTCCATCCTTTATCCATTTACTAGGCACATAACTGTCCAGACCACGATTTACAAGCTGCTTAAGTTTTGCCCACAATTCCTCTACACTAATCTTACTGGAACTAAATGATGCCAATTCACTGTCTGAATGAGATGTTAATAACTGCTTATCTGCTCTATTTGCAGCCAAGACTGTTACAGAGTCAACGAAGTCTTTGGCTGAGACCCTCCTCTCAGCTCCAAACCAAAGAACCCCGATCAATTCTGGAAACGATGGTGCACACTTCGAGCTCTGCTTGCTTCCTGCGTGTGAAGTGGCAGAATCCGCATCTCAGATGAGGCCCCCGGCAGACATACCAAGTGTACATCGCTGGTTATCTATATTTACGTGGATCTTACAGTGATTTATAGTTTACTATGCTCAATCTCTCTTTTTCCTTCTCTTAACATACACACACACACACACACACACACACACACACACAGTAAGGATACCACGATCGATATCCTCACCAGTGAGTGACCTAGCAGAGCCAAGAGACAAGAATACACGAAATTAAGATAGAAGGTGATTAACAGTGCTTTGAGAAGGGCCCTTATTTGAAACAGGAATATCGGATAGTCCATGCCGTTTTCAGAGGGAATGATTTTTGGAATTTGTCAACTTCATCGAAGTCAATGTGTACAGTACAGTTATGTGTGTTTCTATTATTGGAAGTTAAAAAACTGAGTTAAAGGGCGTCATACTTTATTTCAGAAGAGCCTTACCATCTTTCATGATTAATTTGGCAAGCACAATTAGGCTGCAGTTTTATTTTCTATACAAAAGTGTCTTTCGTAAGTCTCTCTCTCAAACTTCCGATTGTCAACCCTTAGGAACATAGTCTGTGTACTAAAAATTACGGTTGATGATAGCTTACTTCATCTACATCTACATACATACTCCGCAATCCACCATACGGTGCGTGGCGAAGGGTACCCCGTACCACAACTAGCATCTTCTCTCCCTGCTCCACTCCCAAACCTTTGTGGTCTTTCCGCGAAATGTAAGTTGGCGGCAGTAAAATTGTACTGCAGTTAGCCTCAAATGCTGGTTCTCTAAATTTCCTCAGTAGCGATTCACGAAAAGAACGCCTCCTTTCCTCTAGAGACTCCCACCCGAGTTCCTGAAGCATTTCCGTAACACTCGGGTGATGATCAAACCTACCAGTAACAAATCTAGCAGCCCGCCTCTGAATTTCTTCTATGTCCTCCCTTAATCCGACCTGATAGGGATCCCAAACGCTCGAGCAGTACTCAAGAATAGGTCGTATTAGTGTTTTATAAGCGGTCTCCTTTACAGATGAACCACATCTTCCCAAAATTCTACCAATGAACCGAAGACGACTATCCGCCTTCCCCAAAACTGCCATTACATTCTTGTCCCACCTCATATCGCTCTGCAATGTTACGCCCAAATATTTAATCGACGTGACTGTGTCAAGCGCTACACTACTAATGGAGTATTCAAACATTAGAGGATTCTTTTTCCTATTCATCTGCATTAATTTACATTTATCTATATCTAGAGTTAGCTGCCATTCTTTACACCAATCACAAATCCTGTCCAAGTCATCTTGTATCCTCCTAAAGTCACTCAACGACGACACCTTCCCGTACACCACAGCATCATCAGCAAACAGCGGCACATTGCTATCCACCCTATCCAAAAGATCATTTATGTAGATAAAAAAACAACAGCAGTCGTAACACAATTCCCTGGGGGACTCCAGATGATACCCTCACCTTGGTGAACACTCACCATCGAGGACAATGTACTGGGTTCTATTACTTAAGAAGTCTTCGAGCGACTCACATACTTGGGAACCAATCCCATATGCTCGTACCTTAGTTAGGAGCCTGCAGTGGGGCACCGAGTCAAACGCTTTCCGGAAGTCAAGCAATATGGCATCCGTCTGATACCCTTCATCCATGGTTCACAAGATATCATGTGAAAAAAGGGCGAGTTCCGTTTCGCAGGAGCGGTGCTTTCTAAAGCCGTGCTGATGCATGGACAGCAACTTCTCTGTCTCAAGGAAATTCGTTATATTCGAACTGAGAATATGTTCGAGAATCCTGCAACAAACCGATGTTAAGGATATTGGTCTGTAATTTTGAGGACCCGTCCTTCTACCCTTTTTATATGCAGGCGTCAGCTGCGCTTTTTTCCAGTCGCTCGGGACTTTACGTTGGGCAAGAATCCCACCAGGATCTGGCGATTTACTTATTTTCAACCCATTCAGCTGCTTCACAACCCCAGGGATGTCTATCACTATGTCCTCCATACGGGAATCTGCACGAGACTCAAACGGCGGTATGTTTGTACGATCCTCCTGCGTGAAAGATTTCTCAAATGCTAAATTTAAAATTTCAGCTTTCGTTTTGCTGTCTTCCGTTGCCAGGCCAGACTGATCAGTGAGTGACAGGATGGAAGCCTTCGACCCGCTTACCGATTTTACGTAAGACCAGAATTTCCTTGGGTTTTCAGCAAAATCTTTTGCTAAGGTATGACGGTGGTAGTGGTTGAATGCTTCGCTCATCGCTCTTTTTACAGCACCACGAATCTCTACTAACTTTTACCTGTCCCCATTCTCCCGATCTTTCTTGCACCGCGAGTGCAACTGCCTTTGCTTCCTGAGCATTCTCCGAATTGCGCTGTTAGACCACGCTGGGTCTTTTCCGTCCGTAACCCACTTTTTCGGCACATACTTGTCCAATGTGTGGTTTACAATGTGTTTAAAATTTGCCCACAATTCTTCCACGTCCATCGTACCGGAAGTAAATGAAGTCGATTCATTTACTAAGTGGGATGCTAACAACTGCTTATCTGCTCTTTCTAGTAAGAATACTCTCCTAGCCTTCTTGACCGACTTTTTATCATTCATAACCATAGTCGTAATGACAACATCATGATCACTAATCCCTGTCTCAACACTGACACCGTCGATGAGGTCTGGTCTGTTCGTGGCTACCAGATCTAAAATATTTCCATTACACGTTGGCTGTCGATTTAGCTGCTCAAGACAGTTTTCGGATAATGTGTTCAAAAGTAATTCACACGGCGGCTTGTCTGTACCACCTGTAATGAATCTATAGACATCCCAGTCTGTACTACGTAGGTTTAAGTCACCTCCGACTAATATAGCATGATCCGGGTACTTCTGCGATACAGAATATAGAGTACCTTTGAATGATTCTAGAACTGTCGCGGTGGAACCTGGTGGCCGGTAATAACACCTCACAATTAACTTTATTTCCCCTAGCCCTGTTAAACGTGTCCTGATAACTTCACAATCACACTCTACTTCGACCTCAGTAGACTCAAGATTTTTGTCAACTACAATGAAGACACCACCTCCTACGGTGTCTAATCTGTCTTTCCGATACACATTCCAACCCTCACTAAATATTTCAGAACTTCCTATCTCAGGGTTCAGCCAGGTCTCAGTCCCGAGGATAATTTGCGCGCCACACGCTTCCTGGAGGGCAGTAAATTCAGGAACTTTATTCCGAACACTCTGAAAATTTGCTGATAATATCTTGATAGCTGAAGTGTCTTTACACTGAGTGCGTCCTGATTTCCCTGCCTGCACGTCAACTGGTGAGTATTCATCAGGACACATCGCACTACTGCCTACCCTAAAAAAAACCCATGTGCACGCCACAAGTACTTCCAACATATTGTGCCATGTTACAATCTCCGGGTTTGATAATTGCGAAAAGGTACTATACAGAACCATACATGACAAGACAAGGAAATGTACTGCATGTGCGAAGTGGTTACTGCCATGTGCAGAAGTGTCATAGATGTAAAACAGCGAATACCACCACTAAGTAGAATAGAAGATGGATTACAATGCTATGAGACATTGCCATCGTGACACATCAATGACGACATCCCAGTGAGCTATATTCTCAAGGAGAAAAACGTGCTCGCATAGCAAAAATCTTTACTGGTCTAGAAGGTTACATGTGGCGTTGCTACTGTATGTATTGTTGAGCAGAAGTAAACTGTATTTTGTGTGTATATTGTGAATAAACAAATGTACTATGTCAAGAAGTGAGAATCAGCCTATTAAATCAAAGTAGTAGAGGTCTACATCTACATACAAACTCCATGACCGGCCGTACAGTATGTGGTGCAGGATACCACATACCACTGCCAGTCACACCTTTCATGTTTCATTCGCAAATAGAGCAAGGAAAAAACGACTGTCTGTGAGCCTCTGTATCATCTCTCATTTCTGTCATCTTACCTTTGCTGTCATTAGGCAAAATGTGCATTGGTGGCTGTAGAAACATTCTGCAGTCTGCTTCAAACGGCGGTTCTCTAATTCTCCGCAATACTATCTAGCTAAAGAAGCGTCGTCTGCCCTCCGGAGATTACCATTTGAGTTCACAAAGCATCTCCATAAAACTTGCCCACTGATCGAACCTACCAATATCAAATGTAGCAGCACACCTCTGAATTGCTTTGATGTCTTTCTTTAATCTGACCTGGTGGGGATCGCAAAATTCGAGAAGTATTCAAGAATGGGTCGCACTTACGTGTCATCTACTTCATAGATGAGCAATACTTTCCCAAAATTCTCCCACTAAAACCAAGTCGAGTATCCGCCTTCGCTACTACCAATCTGATGTGTTCATTTCAGTTCATACCACTTTTCATTACACCTAGATACTGCAATGCTACCTTGGTTTTCTGCTGATTAGTTTCTCTCTAACCAGCAGACGATATAAGCAACCAATAGCGACTTTGTTTTATGTTGCTTGCATCTTAGAAATTTGGGCTATGCATGGCTTTGTTTAAAAAAGAATAGCTTAATGTAGCTGAAGGGTCGAACCGCACACATCTGCTTTCATTTCTAACAGCCAACTTGCTGCAAATAACAACTTGAAGCTGTGATCCTGCATTCAAACTGTCTATGCAACAGCTAGAACTGTGATTTGATAGAACACACAGAAATATGAAATAAAAGATAAATGAATAACTTAATAAATAGGGTTTTCTTCTGACATCTGTATTTGATGTATCTGACAAAGAATTGTGTCGAATAGTGTTTATTCAAAAAAGAATATCTCAGATAAAGAGAAAATGCACCTACAAGAAACAGATAAAATACTGACAGAAATAATCTTCTAAAATGCTGTAAATATACATTGAGAGTGTTGTGAGAATAGTAGCAGAATCCACAAACTAAATAGTCATCGAAGACTCACGAAAACTAAGATCATTTCATGATCACAATACATGAAATATTCACCAGCTGGAAACAGTTCAGAGCTCAACATTATGTTTTGCAAATTAACATACTCATGATAACGAGTTAAAGTTCATATTCTGCCGATCCTCAATTGTGTAATGCATTTGGAAAAAGCATCGAGTTTTGTAATAGCCATTCACCACAAAGACTTTGTCATTGGCACGACCGAAAGACGCACTATATCACTGGCAGGTCTGCCTTCTTCACAAACCATCACAAAGTTATCCAGAATCGCTCCCCTGAACGTTCACTCGAAAAGTCTGAGCCTCCACTTGACTCCTGTAGTGTTCTGTTGCTGTTTGCTTTTCTATTGGCTGAAGGCTGTCACCATCAAAACTGCAGACATCATTCTACTCAACTTGACCACTTCCAGGACTAAGCCTTCAGTCACATTCAGATCATTTAGAATAAACTACAAATAAATGTGTCTTCATAAACAAATAACCAATTATTGTTGCGCAAATGCACACACTTTAAATGCCAACAGACTGTTGCCAAATATTGTTTAAGCAATTATTAATGTCTGTTTGAGAAAAATGTCTTTTGGCACTCTTTACAATCATGGTGTCAGCTAAAACATGTGATTGCTCACTTCTTACATTATTATGATTTGGTCTTAGGAATTGTAAGCAATAGTTAACTAAATATTTGGCAAAAATAGTAATATATTCATTAATTAAATACACAAATATGACAAAATATGTGGCATTCATGGTGCATTCATATTCCGTTTTACTGTGGAGAATACGATCTTCTGATAAACACGTGCATAATTAAAAAGATATAAAAGACGCCATAAGACAATAAATAACATAGATGCATATGAGTAGCTTTCAGGGATGATAGCTATAGTGCAATGCCATTATCTGGGATATTGTTTGTTGATATTGCATGAAGCATTCGAAGGTTGTTTATTCAGGTTCATTGTGAAAATGTTTAGGCACTGTAAACTATGAACTTCTCTAGTTTTAAATATACTGAAAATATTGTTGTGTCAGTGGATGTGCCTCGTTTCTCTGAGATCGCAAATGTATTCAGATTTACTTTAATACTTCATTGCGAATTATTGACCAATTTAAAAGATCCATCTTTCAGATTGTCTGACACTCTGCCATTTCTGCCAGCACTGTCTCTTGTGTGAAGTGACTGACCGCCATCAAAACTGTCCATGCTGGGAATTAATCCCTCTGTGTATCTCTCTCCTTCTCTACACGCAGGGCTGTCCCAGAAATGGTTGCCTTGGCTGCTGTGGCCAGGCTGCGCCCTCAGCCCACTCCACTACCTAGTCCTCAGCTGCACATGCAAATTCACCTCCCCTCATACAAACTCTAGGCAGCCAAATCACTCACCTTCACACGAGTAACGTAACAATGTTTAATCAGTGTCACTATGTTAAGCAGCACACTACTAATTCTGTATTCGATTGTTTTGCTACTCTTCCACATCAAATTAGATTTTGTTAGTTTTAGAGATAGCTGTGAGTTATCACCCCAACCACAAATTTTGTCAAAGTCATCTTACATCCTCCTGCAATCACTCAACGATAACACCTTCGTACACTCTACAAGATCATCAGCAAACAGTTGTAAATTGGTGCTAACACTATCCAACACATCATTTACGTATATAGAGAACAATAACACTTCCCTTGGGGTACTGCTGATGATACCTTTCTCTCTGATGAATACGCACTCACGCTGAGGATAACATGCAGGGCTCTATTGTTTAAAATGTCCTTGACTACTCCCGTTTCTGGGAACCCAATCCGTTTGCTTTAACCTTCATCAAAAGTCTACAGTGGGGCACTGTGTCAAATGCTTTCTGAAAATCTATGGATATGGAATCGAGCAGTTGCCCTTCATCCACTGTTTCCAGGCTATTGAGTGAGAAAAGGGAAAACTGAGGTTTCATAGAGCAGTGCTGTCTAACTCCATGTTGATTTGCAGACAGAAGCTTTTATATCTCAAGGAAATTTATCACATCCAAACTCAGGATGTCTTCAAGAATTCTGTAGCAAATCGATATTAAGGATATTGCTCTGTAATTATGTGGAACCGTTCTCTTACTTTCAATATATTTGGGAGTCACTTGCATTGTTTCCAGTCGCTTGAGACTTGGCACTTGGGGGAGAAGTTTGTGATGAATGCAATCTAAGTAACGGGTCAATGCCACAGAATACTTTCTTTCATGGGAGAAAATATCGAGATGTGTTCTGAAAGGAGTTTTAAGTTATATAAGTTCAGAACCGAAAGATTTGGGGCCAAGAGAAAGGTAGATGCAGATTCAGGAGTTGTGGAAATGCAAAGAACAAGTCCAACATATTCTTAGTAAATGGATGGAGATACGCATTTGCTCTTAACAAGACTAATGAGATAGAGGGAGGAAAACGCAGCTGAAATAGAGAAAAAGATGGAAGAAATCACTAAGTGTCTGATAGATTGTATAAACTCGAGCCGAAGAACGATAAGGAAAATGATGTAAATGAAGGAGAGAGAGAGAGAGTGAGTGAGTGTGTGTGAGAGAGAGAGACTGAGACAGACAGAGAGAGAAGAAAACGCTAGGGATCTTCATGGAAGTATAGAGGTAAAAACCAGAGCAACCAAAGGTAGTGAGAACAGTGTGGTGGAGATCATCAAATTCAAAATGGATTTAACAACATAAGTAAATATGATTGCTTACACGATGAACACTACCAACGATAACTTAGATCTCTGTGTAGAGAGACCTCTACAGAAAGTAACCATGGAACAGGAAAGTCGCAGGTGTAATAGAGATAAAGAGTATCTGAACTGCAAAAATCACAAATACGGAAGTAGACAGCCAATGTACCAGCTGCATGGCAATGACAGGTAGCATGAAGCATGGAAGACACTTGGCGAGAAGACAAAGATGACACACAAGGGGAAATTTCAAAGGTTGTGGTCAGGGTGCTAACAGGCTCAGTAACACATTTGGAGTAAGCTTTTGGCCCCAAGATCAGGAGAGATAGCCACAGGCAAATGATGTAAGGTATATAGTGAACTGTGGGCAACGATGTGGAAGTCTGAGATATGGTAAGAGAGAATACATCATGATGAGAGAAGAAGAAGAAGAAGTACATCGAACCAAAGTAGAAACGTTAGTAGGTGAGTGCACACCATCAGAATATGCCAAAAGACAGAAGAGTATCCAATAATTCTGTGTCAACAGAAGGACAGAAAATCAATCAAAAAACCTTATAAACTAAAACATGGACATCAGAAGGCGGCATGGAAATGTTCAGTACTCACAAAGAGGAAGAGAAAGGAAAATGACTACACCAACGTACTTGCAGCAAGGGATGAGTAAAGACTGCACAGATAGTTGTAAAGGCCAATTCACAATGGCCATCACATAAAGTCATATCCTATCAAAACATTCTGCAAAGCATTTCAAATGGCGGCAGCCACCCCATTACATCATGGCACCATCAAGCTTTCTCGGGAAGAAGGTTTTGATGACTGATGTCATCCATCCATTGTTGATCACATGATTCCCAAGCTCATTTCCTCCCAATACACAGCCATGGTCACATCTCCATATTTCGTTTTGTCATAGTTTTCATGGTTTATATCAGTTATTTGTTGTTCATTATTTTTTATCTTTGTTATAAACTGTTTCGTTTGAATATATCTTTTGTTCAAATTTATGATTTTATAATAAATGACGAAATATTAATTCAAGCAAGGCACAGAAGTCTGAAATGTTCTACATGAGCGTACTAAGTTACTTTATAAAGCTGATTTTTATACGTAACATACATGTACCCTATTAATTGTTTTACAATGAAATGGACTGCAGTATGGCTGCAACTTGAAGTGAAAAAAAGTCCTGTGAGTAGAATCAGACTGATTAGTAAATGGAATTTATTTGTATGTTGTCATGCATTTGTAATGTTTCATAAAGAAATTGACTCTACCTTCAGACACTGCAACAGTGGCAAAATGCTTTCTTTGTGAAGTATACATCAAGTAACACGCTAAAGTTGTTTGCTAAAGTATGTGTTTGTGGCAGGGTTGTTTATTTGTTAAGTAGTTCCCTCAATTGTGTGTGAAACAATTTTGTAAGCATCAGTGGTCAATACTTATGTGGCTTCACTAGCTAACCTGAGGAAAAATAAGCCACTTGAACTATTAAAAGCCAAATAGAAGATGTAAATGAAATCTACACTCCTGGAAATGGAAAAAAGAACACATTGACACCGGTGTGTCAGACGCACCATACTTGCTCCAGACACTGCGAGAGGGCTGTACAAGCAATGATCACATGCACGGCACAGCGGACACACCAGGAACCGCGATGTTGGCCGTGGAATGGCGCTAGCTGCGCAGCATTTGTGCACCGCCGCCGTCAGTGTCAGCCAGTTTGCCGTGGCATGCGGAGCTCCATCGCAGTCTTTAACACTGGTAGCATGCCGCGACAGCGCGGACGTGAACCGTATGTGCAGTTGACGGACTTTGAGCGAGGGCGTATAGTGGGCATGCGGGAGGCCGGGTGGACGTACCGCCGAATTGCTCAACACGTGGGGCGTGAGGTCTCCACAGTACATCGATGTTGTCGCCAGTGGTCGGCGGAAGGTGCACGTGCCCGTCGACCTGGGATCGGACCGCAGCGACGCACGGATGCACGCCAAGACCGTAGGATCCTACGCAGTGCCGTAGGGGACCGCACCGCCACTTCCCAGCAAATTAGGGACACTGTTGTTCCTGGGGTATCGGCGAGGACCATTCGCAACCGTCTCCATGAAGCTGGGCTACGGTCCCGCACACCGTTAGGCCGTCTTCCGCTCACGCCCCAACATCGTGCAGCCCGCCTCCAGTGGTGTCGCGACAGGCGTGAATGGAGGGACGAATGGAGACGTGTCGTCTTCAGCGATGAGAGTCGCTTCTGCCTTGGTGCCAATGATGGTCGTATGCGTGTTTGGCGCCGTGCAGGTGAGCGCCACAATCAGGACTGCATACGACCGAGGCACACAGGGCCAACACCCGGCATCATGGTGTGGGGAGCGATCTCCTACACTGGCCGTACACCACTGGTGATCGTCGAGGGGACACTGAATAGTGCACGGTACATCCAAACCGTCATCGAACCCATCGTTCTACCATTCCTACACAGGCAAGGGAACTTGCTGTTCCAACAGGACAATGCACGTCCGCATGTATCCCGTGCCACCCAACGTGCTCTAGAAGGTGTAAGTCAACTACCCTGGCCGGCAAGATCTCCGGATCTGTCCCCCATTGAGCATGTTTGGGACTGGATGAAGCGTCGTCTCAAGCGGTCTGCACGTCCAGCACGAACGCTGGTCCAACTGAGGCGCCAGGTGGAAATAGCATGGCAAGCAATTCCACAGGACTACATCCAGCATCTCTACGATCGTCTCCATGGGAGAATAGCAGCCTGCATTGCTGCGAAAGGTGGATATACACTGTACTAGTGCCGACATTGTGCATGCTCTGTTGCCTGTGTCTATGTGCCTGTGGTTCTGTCAGTGTGATCATGTGATGTATCTGACCCCAGGAATGTGTCAATAAAGTTTCCCCTTCCTGGGACAATGAATTCACGGTGTTCTTATTTCAATTTCCAGGAGTGTATAAATTTTGATGGGAAAAAAATTAAGGGAGATGTGACTATTGCGCAAAAATTTGCACTGGACTGGCAATTAGTTTAATCTTAAACAAACCAGTTTTTCAGAAAATGTGATAGCACCTGGTAACACTGTGTTCCTTTTAGTAATTCTGGATGGAATTTGACACAACAAATGAAAAAAAACCTGGTGAATTGCCTTAATAAACACTTACAAAATGCAGGTCTCTCTTCCTCAAGCTCCTTGGATAGGCAGTGAAATTTCCTTTCTGTGCCACGTGATCACATATTTCGGACCCACACTGTTTCTTTCCGTTGTTTTGCACTTCTGTCTTCCTTCTCTAAATACAAGCTATCCCTGCAAGCAACAAACCATTTGAGTCCAATAAATCTCCTTTTCGTACAAATGTGGACTCTGGCATCCACATTTATAAGCTACTGCACTGTGTATGTGCACTTTGCGCGTGACAACGTTTGAAAATCATCTTGCGGAGATCGCAGTTTCTGCGAAAAAATAGTTGAGGACAGCCATGCAAATTGAGATCACGTGACCTGAGTGACTTGACGTACCGTGACATGATGGACACTTGAATACACCTTCACATGACAGTGCCATGGTGTGACGGTCCCATGACGTAACGGTGCCA
The DNA here is from genome assembly GCF_021461395.2 of Schistocerca americana. Lineage (NCBI taxonomy): Eukaryota > Metazoa > Arthropoda > Insecta > Orthoptera > Acrididae > Schistocerca > Schistocerca americana. The sequence goes on along the minus strand of NC_060130.1, from coordinate 893,391,659 downwards.
TGATGGCCAGCGTGAACTGGCCGTAAAGGGCTCATACGATAGTGGAAACGTGGTGCTCTGGTCTTTAAGGTGCTTCTTTTTCTTTTTTCTTTATTTTTTTTTATACCGGAGACAATCGTCAGGTACGAACTGTACAGTACTACATATCAGATTAGGCAGTAGCAGCAACGTCCAGGTGAAGCCAGTTCTCCAGAATGTTTGCTTTTGTGACAGGAAGAATTGTAGGCAGTGATTAGACTGAGTCGTTTTGGGCTAGTGCAGCACTAGTGTAGGTCGGAAAAACAATATAGAGTGGTCAAACTGCGGGGAGGAGCCAGTGAAGTAGGTTATTTTGTTTGAACTGTGTGAGTGGAAGTAGATTAATATAGTGCTCTACAAACAGGTGCCAAAGTAAGCAATAGCCGCAGTTGTGGTATTCTGATTGTTTCATGCTGGTGCCACGTGATCAGCAGAGGTGAAGGACTGATAGTGCTTGTGCAGACACATGCGAAGTGTAGCCAGAGCAGCAGAGACAGCGAGATATCCCACTTTGAGAACGAGTGACTGTGCCATGGTATGGGGCTGGCATTCTGTTGAAATCAGTCAGGTAACTTCCCTTGCTCGCTACTTTTGAGATGCCATATTGGACTCATCATATTTCATTGTTTCAATTTCGTTGTTTCTACCATTTCAAGGCAATGGCACATCTAAGATTTATCACTAACACGTCACTCTAGACGCTGTTTTTTGTAATTAAATATCAGTTAATGACACAGCAGTTGTAAAAGTCTTAAGGAGAGTGTAAGATGAACGATAGTAATTCTCAAAATATTTTGCAATCTCTGTGGTAATGTTTGAAAGACATGTAGTTACAGAATAAAAGAAAGTAAGTTTGTATCCTGGTAGACGTTAATACTTTCTTCCCAACTTGCTTTTGTAATTCTTTCTCGGACTTTCTTTTTCATATAAGAGAAGTAAGCTCTGCAATATCCGATGTCATTTATAAATAAGAGGATGCTCTCTCAGTAATAAGTTTGTTGGATTTCGTGACTTCAGTCTGATTAAAACATGAAAGATGAAATTGGTGCAAGATACACAACGAGCAATGACATCCGTAGTGCTTCTTGCTACAAATATTTGACTGTTTTTTTCCAAATATGTCGCGATTTTCAACGATGAGGTTAGGCAGGAATCTAAGAGGCTTAAGTTGCTGTGAGTGAAATGAGCTGCAATGACATTTATATTCTTGCCTATCACAAATATTTGGCGGTTTGTTTCCTAATATGTCACAATTTCTGAGGGATTGGTTAGGCAGGAATCTAAGAGCACAGCTTAAATTGCTGCGAATGATACGAGCAGCACCTATATGTGTAGTTTTGTTTGTCAGAAATATTTAGCTGTAATCGAATTCTTAACAACACTTTCGTAAATTTTATGGTCAAGACAAAGATCACACCATACACTGAGGAAGCAATTTCACATGGCACGAACTTCATTAGAATCTGGTTGTGGTATCCTCATTTGTTCATGTGTCCAGGAGTTGGCACCATAATGGTTTGGAGAGCCTAATTGGAGGGACAAGACGATATGAGGCGTGAGGCAAATGTGTGGGTTACATAACAGCGGTGGGCTGCAGGTCAACAGCTCCCTGCCCTTAACCCTGCCCAAGCACACACATTCCTGGAGACGGCAACACCTTCTCATTCATCCACCAACAACATGGGTCTGCCAGCAGCAGCTCACCAAGTGCGTTAACACAGGAGGGCTGTGCCCATTTCGTGTATGATCAGGATGCAAATGTGGAGCCAGTCACTGAGCCATGGTGTAATTCAGTGGGACCAATGCATCCACTTGATGCTGCACAGTTGACAGATTGGACATTCAACACTGTGACGTATCCAGCAGGGGGCTGGATGCTACACATTAGCTTTTCCAATACAAGGGGAAGTTAGAGTGTCAGTCAGTGCAGTGAATGGAAGCAAAGTGTAGTGTTTAAAAAAGAGTAAAGTGCAAATAATGCAGATGAATCTTTGTTGTTGCTTTTCTTTTCTCTCTTAGAGTAGTCACTTTTATTAAAAAAGATTATCAAGCCTAATTGATCATTGTGTATATAATTTCTTGTTTAGTAGTAGTATTTTGGTTGGAAACATTCTAACAAGGATGGTGAAAGGGGAGGAGAAATGTATACGCATCTGATTTGGATTTACGTTACTTCTGGTCATGTTGTTTTCGATGGTTTACGGATATAAAGCCATGTTTGTGCTGTTGATTTACATTACCCTGTCCCTGAAGGTGATAGGGGTCAATTACAGGGAATGAAAGGCTTTTTACAATTTGTACAGAAACCAGATGACATTTATAAGGGTGGAGGGGCATGAAAGGGAAGAAGTGGTTGGGAAGGAAGTGAGACAGGGTTGTAGCCTACCCTCAATGTTATTCAATCTGTATAATGAGCGAGCAGTAATGGAAACAAAAGAAAAATTTGGAGTAGGAATTAAAATCAATGAAGAAGAAATAAAAACTTTGAGGTTTGCCGATGGCAGTGTAATTCTGTCAGAGACAGCAAAGGACCTGGAAGAGTAGTTGAATGGAATGGACAGAATCTTGAAAGGAGGATATAAGATGAACACCAACAAAAGCAAAACGAGGATAATGGAATGTGGTCGAAGTAAATCAGGTGATGCTGAGGTAATTAGATTAGGAAATGAGACACTTAAAATAATAGATGAGATTTGACATTTGGGGAGCAAAATAACTGGTGGTGGTTGAACTAGAGAGGATATAAAATGCAGACGGGCAAAGGCAAGGAAAGCGTTTCTGAAGAAGAGAAATTTGTTAACACCAAATATACATTTAAGTGTCAGAAAGTCTTTTCTGAAGGTATTTGTATGGAGTGTAGCCATGCATGGAAGTGAAACATGGATGATAACTAGTTTCGACAAGAAGACAACAGAAGCTTTTGAAATGTGGTGCTACAGAAGAATGCTGAGGATTAGATGGGTAGATCACATAACTAATGAGGAGGTACTGAATAGAATCGGGGAGAAGAGGAACTTGTGACACAACTTGACTATAAAAATGGATCGGTTGGTAGGACATATTCTGAGGCATCAAGTGATCAGCAATTTAGAATTGGAGGGTAAAAATCGTAGAGGGAGGCCAAGAGATGAATACACTAAGCAGATTCAGAAGGATGTAGGTTGCAGTAGTTACTTGGAGATGAAGAAGCTTGCACAGGATAGAGTAGCATGGAGGGCGGCATCCGACCAGTCTCTGGACTGATGACCACAACAACAACATGCCTCCTAAGGCGTTGGTGAACGACATTTGAACACTTTGTTTATTTACACTTGTCATATTATGCATAGAGAAGATAATTAGCGTAGTTTAGACTTCTGATGATTAACAGAGCTAACTGAACCTACACAAACAGACATTCTTCATTATTTGCTTAATGTGCTACTACATATTTATTGAGTATTTGCAGAGTGTTATATCTTTCTGTGTCCTTGTCGTACAACCAATTTATGTGACATTTTTGTGCTTCATAATTGCTTGACATTAAGAAGCTTATTATAATATATCTGCTTGGATATCAGTAACTTAAACCAATTCAAATTAGGGTTATGTATTGCTGTAAAATTTTAGTGTTACATGATATGGAGTGTTGTTCTATTGAAAAATATAATTAAGCCATAGACGTTTACTCAAGTGTTTCGGTATGTAATGCTGCTTTTTGATCTGGTAGGGTCTTATAAAATGTCGTGGGATTTCGAACTTTTATTTTTACCAAAATTTGCATTTTGCAAAACATTTTAGGGGAGGGGGTGTAAGAATAACAAGGCTGATAGCCTTACCAGTGAACGAACTAGCAGCAGGCACTTTCTGTAGTATCCTACCTTTTCTGGTGGATAGGGCACTGTCATGTCCTGCCGACAGTGCCAGTGAACAGCGAGTGTGCAAAACGAAGTTGGGGGCAGAGCTGGTCAAGTGAACGTCCATAGTTAGGGTTGAGGACAGAAATACACGAAATTAAGGTAGAATGTGTTTAATAGTTCAATGAGAAGAGTGCTTAATTGAAATGGGAATATTGAATTGTCCACACCTTTTTCAGAACAAATGATTTTTCAATACTTTCTCAGTTTTGTCAAAGTAAATGAGTGTGATATGTTTAGTTATATATCTGTTGTTGAAACTTAAATAAACTATGGTAAAGGATGTAATCTTTAATTACAGAAGAGCCTTAACATTTGTTGTGATTAATATGGTAAGTAAATGGTAACATATGTCAAGCACAGTTAGGCTGCAGTTTAATTTTCTGTGTGAATATGACTGTTGTAAGTCTTTTTCTCGAAGGTATGGTCAAAAATCATTAGGAATGCGGTCAGCTCACTTAATTTCAGGGGAGATGAGAGCTTACAACACATGCATGTGTACACATACTACAACATATTCAGAAATTCTCCAAGGGAGGTAAGATCATTTCCAGCAGCTTGTCTCTATGTAAAATTCACTATTACACATTTTTATCAAGAGAGCCACCAGTTCTTTTTCTCAGAGACATGTTCTTGAAACATGATGAACACCACAGTGTTGGTTTTTATACCCCTCCACACTTTAATACTGCAACCTGTATTAGATACATAGTGATTTAATAGGACACTGATACTGTAAGTGAGTTTCAACCCCATAATGTAATGATTTTGATATAGGTCATCTTCCACTTTATTCAGCTCTAGGGTGCCAGAATTATAAATGAAGGTGAAACCACAACAGCATACAGTCGATAAAAGCTAAATATTACCAACGGAACTTCATGTGTTGTGTTTATGCATGATACATCATTTGGTTTGGCAGTAACTAGGCAAAGGCAATAAAACATCAAATGTAAATACAATTCTTTCTTGTGCAGAGAGATTGATCTGCAGCATAGCCCAAAATCTAGGTCTCTGCTTGGCTGAAAGAAACACAAATAATAAGGGACTTAAATTATACCACAAACTGTATTGCAAAATTCCAAGCAAAGTCATCAGAGCATCAAAATGCTTGTACTTTTAAGAAAAAAATAAATTTCTCCAGGATCAAGATAAAACTATTTGGAACATAGTAAAAAATGAATCTAGGAAATGAAGATATTTCTTTAAAGGCAGGTAATAAACTGATTACAGAGTGTCCCAAAATTGCAGATCGTTTAATAACTTATTTCTGTCAGTAGTAGTTAACTTATGTTTCTATACTCTCTTAGTAGATAGTCTACAGTTTATAATAAAAGTCTTCAAGAATATGTATTGGGAAATTCAACTTCATCCTACAATTCTAAAAGAAGTGCCCGATTTTATCAATGCATTTAATGCCAATTGTACACGTTTTTATGGTGAAATGAGCAGTAAAATAACCATATGATGTTGAACTGAACTTAGTAATACATTGAGTTACTTATGTAATGGATCTTTTTATAACAGTAATTTCCTAGAAAAACTTAAACATGCTGTTCATAGGCAAAATTATTACTAAGTAAAATATCACTAAAGAAATACCGCTTCATTTCGTTAGTGACAGAATTTTTTATTTTTTTCAGTATTTCCTTGTACAATCGACCTCATAAATACTTAGCACAGAAAAATATTCAGTAGCAAACATTTTGGATTTTTTAAAAAGTGACTGTCAACTGGATTGGCTATATTTACCTTGAAAGATATTATTCTAGAACCAGTGATTAAGAAATTACTGCCATTGGGAAAATTTTGTGAGTTGGATAAATCTTTTGATTGTATGAACCATAACATCTTCATGTTAAAGTTAAAATATTATCTAGTAGTTCACAGTTCTGAATTTATCTGAATGACAGAGAGCAGAGAGTAACATTACTATGTCAATCATCAATAGCCATTTCATAGTGGTCGAATAATTATCTTTGGTATTAATTCTAGAACATTTAGCAAAGATCTGCCCAAAGCACTTTGTAATGTGGCAGAATAAATGTTCAAATTCGCACCTTACATGAGACCTTTACAAATCGCAATGAGAAGGTGAAGACGACACCTAACGTAAATCGACAGCTATGAGAACATTTGCCTATCAATATGCAATGCAAAAGAGATGGTAGTCAATCGATGGTAATTAACAAACCATTCCTATACAGTGCATGTCTTTGAGTGGAAGATAGAACAGGGAACACGAGTCGAGTCGCTTTTAGTTTTGAAAAGCCAGCTCCACAACGGCGTAGTGAAACCGCGCTGCGGGAGTTGCGCTGGAGACCACTTAAAGGGGTGGCAGGAAAGAGGACAGCGACCCCAGGCCAGATGATTCAAGCTGGAGGGCCGCCTGTAACGAGGGCATCAGTACAAGAGCAGAGAAGAATTTTTAGAAAACTGCGTTTCGAAATTCCAACGGGAGATGAACAAAAGCAAGTGACCCATTTTCTTCCAGCGAGTGCGACGCACAGAAAGGTCAATGTACTTTAGGCGTCTCGAACGGGCACAAAACGTCCGATTGGCGGAAACTCACTAGGATGGAGAAAACTACTGAAGTTTCGACGCAGTTTGATAGAAGGGACGTTGCGATTGATAGAGGGTGTTTCTGCAAAATGAGAGGAATTGATCGAAAAAAGCCGTGACGTGAAAAAGGAACCCAAGTGGAGGGAGGCAGTTATGCCACGAGTAGGACAAGAGAGAATTTTTAGGGGACTCTTCTCTGAACTGGCGTCAAGTGCAGAACAGAGCGCTTAACGCTCTGTACGATGCAGAGAAGAAATTGGTGTGGACACTGCGTTCACAGCGGCTGCACTCCAGGTAAAATGAGCTGTAGCAACGTTTAGCTCCAACTGTGGAGAAACGAACCAGCCAAATTAGTTAATTGTTCTTGCGAGAACTGAGAGGGCACTATAATATGCACGCTGCTCCAACCATGCGCGTGTATATCGCCACATAATAGGACTAGGGATGTGTACATGTTTTCTCGCATAACGATAAACATAGGGAAAGTTTCTACTGGGAAGTTCAGCAAAGGCCAGATTAGTTTTGTAGGAATTTCAGTGGGAGAGAGCGGCCTTGCAGACAGCAGCACGTCGCAGCTTAAGGTAAATTTCGCGTACAGAGGCGTAAACTTTGTTGGTTTACCAGCTTGCGTCCTCTGTAAACCAGATCGGCCTTGGGTAATCTTGCGCTCAAATTTGTCACTTGACTAACCATCCACCGTAGACTTGATTGTCATCCTAAATAGTACCGAACCTTGAACCGGAATCGGACGATTTTCGTAGTACTGACCAACATCATAACGTGTGTGCAGGAGCAATTTTGTAAAGAAATGTCCAATTAAACTTTTACATTGTTGTGGTTAGGATTAATGTAAAGAAACTTCCTACTAAACTTTCATGATATTGTGCTTAAGATTAATATTCTTTCAGAGAGTTGATATTTAACATTGTTGTGTATAAACTTATTTCACTTTTTGATGTTGACAAGATGCGTTATCCATTGCGCAATTTTTATGTTGGCGAGTTGAAAACTGCGTGAAAAGCTGTAATGTGGTGCGAAATATTGCGACATTGAACTTGTCATTTCACCTCACACAGTTGTTCTCCATTCAAGAATAAGCAACAAACACAGCATCCCTTACAACTTGGTGATTTGAAAACTACTGTAGAAGACATAAAATTTCAAAAATGTCATTTGTCAGTACCAATAATTGACTTTTCTCAAAAAATTTATGTAACCCTAGGTCAAAGGATAACCTCTACAAAAACTTCATATTGTTCACATTTTTAAGGCCATTCCATAAGTAGCTATCTGTCTCTGCAGATACCTCCAACTTCTCGGTTTATACCTGTCATATATCTGTACAAATATCTGGCCAACACACTCAATTTTTCTGAGCTAGCTTGTAGTGGTCAGACAGATCTTTCTTTGTGAATTAGCCTTTACAGAAATGTGTCAGATTAATGGGTACACTTACATTCAACAATCTACTTTATGGGAAAGTAAATATCATATCGATAATATGGTGGAGTTCAATCTTACAGAATTTTCTGTTGGCCTATTAATTCTACTCTTTTCAAGAGAATTTTCACAGAGAATATTGTAGATAATAAGTCGTTTATTTATCACTCCTCTCTCTCTCTCTCGCACACACACACACACACACACACACACACACACACACACACACACACACACACACACACACACACACAGAGTTGGTATCAGGACCTTGACGATAATTAAGTCACTCTATTGAATTCTTCTTGTTCCTTTGTCCCATATGAAAATGCTGAGTCAGCACCTCACCACAGTGATCTCAAGGAAGTGGAAACGTGTTGGAATTGTCCATCACATAGATTGGACATATGATTTTACAGTAAGAATCATTAAACTGTCATAGTTTACTGTAGAATGACAGTTGTGTATGATTAAATAATACTTTAAGTTAGGTTATAATTAGAATTAGCACTGTGCTTCAATAGTCTTTCGAAATGTTAATTGATTCCATTGCACTGCTCTTAAATAAAACGAACATCTTTGTCTTATTTCCACATAACAGAAACCACTCTTCACAAGATCCATGGAGTACAGCTAATAATATTATATAACACAGATGCTATCTATTCAGATACCATTTGCCTCTGGATTAAACCACTGGCCTAGAGGACCCAGCCTTACCGTTTCCAATTACTTGTAGAACCAATGTAATGCTGTGCTGAACAGTCTGAAAAAGTTGGATTTAGGCTCCTTGGTTGGGTGATTGGTGACATGCACATTGATGGACCAGACATGACTGTGATGCACGCAGGGATATTAGAGGCTATTATTCTAAATAAAGTCCGCCTCTGGTAGCTGAATGGTCAGCGTGACAGATTGTCAATCCTCTGGGCCTGGGTTCGATTCCCGATTGGGTCGGGAATTTTCTCCACACAGGGACTGGGTGTTGTGCTGTCCTCATCATAATCCTATCATACTCATCGACTGCAGGTCGCCTACGTGGCATCAAATTGAAAGACCGGCACCTGGCGAACTGTCTGCCTGAGGGGGGCCCTTGCCATATGATTAAATAAAATAAATTCTAACTAAAGAGGTTTAATTGATTGCTGATTCTAACATGCTTAGATGGACTCATATATCTATGGAGTGAGCATAGCCTACTGTACATGTTCTCAACATCAAACCAAGATAGCCACGTGATTTTGGGATGACGTGGCTAATCTACATTTTGTGGCAATAGAGAAACTTGAATATTGCGCATATTCATTTTGGTTGGTTGTTTGATTTGGGTGAGGGAACCAAACAGCGAGGCCATCGGTCCCTATTCGCCTTATTTCTATATGTTTCTGAATGTTTGACTTTTAGCAACAGCTATGGTACAGTATTGTCGTCGGTGTGAATGTAAAGAGAAATATGTGAAAGCAGGACCAGTTACTTTTCATAGTTATGTACAACAAATGGATGATTGTAAATGTCATACTGATATGAAGCACTTCATTTGTTGAAAAATAGTGAGGCATGGTATTATAAAATCTAGCATTGTAGAGATAATTTCTTCGATTTTATGAAGATGTGTTTACGAGACAAGGGCTAGATAAACGTGCAAATGTGTTTGAGTAAATTGCCAGCTAGTGTATACATACTGGTGCTATGTTTATATGCAGATAAAATTTATACATGACTGAGTGACAAATTTCCTTTAGTTTATGCAGGTTCTAGAACATTCGTGTCTATCTAAGTGTTTCTGTGTGAGACAGTTTCCTATATAGTGTCATTGTAACATGATTAATTAGAACAGAGTCGACAATATGACTCAGTGAAATAGAAAACATAAAAAAATTGTTGTCTGTCACTTTTTTATTACTTAACAATTCCAGCATTCATCTCATATTTTTTGTGTAGTGTAATCCACCTCTGTAGCGTAGTGGTAGCGTTGCCGCCTACGACGCAAAGGGGCCTGGGTTCGGTTCCCGGCAGGGGACTGGGTGTTGTGTGTCATTCATCATCACTGACTCGCACGTCGCCGTAGTGGCGTCACCTACAAAGGACTTGCAATACGGCGGCCGAACTCCCCCGAATGGGGCCTCGTGGCCAACAATCCAATACGATAATTTTTTTTGTATAGTGAATGGTTTTACTTTGCTGATGAGATGGCGAAAAAATGTTATAGAGGATTGACTTGTCTATAAGAAGCAGAAGGATAAATAAAGGAAAATTAAAAACAATAATAGACAAGCAGGTGGTGCAAACTCCTTACCATGTTTACTGTAATAATTTCATACTTCCAAATTCGTTGTTTTTTCGTGACACTTCAGCGCCGTCAACAATATCGTTGTAATATAATTAGTTAGCGCAGAGATTCGACAATATGAATAAGTGCAATAGAAAACGGAAAAACATATTGTTGGTTGTCACTTCTTATCCAGTTAACGAAAAAAACGCAAATAAAGTGGAATATGAGCTATGATGCTGTGGCAAAAAAGCACAATACCATTGCTCTTCACGTCTTCAAGCCAATTTCGTTTCCTATTATTAAATTGTTAAGACACCTGTAAAACGTGTATACAAAGTTTCATAGTACTTCTGAAAGTGATATATCTGTAGCAGCGAAGTAATAACACTAAGTGCTGTATGGGGTGTAATGCGCAATTCTCAACATTGCAGAAGATGTTGCAGACGAAATTCGCTTTCTGCGCCATAAAGTATAGATGTCTATGGAGTGAGCTTTCCGTAGCAACGACAATATTGCACTATAGCTGTTACTAAAACGTGAGTAATATTCATGTTTCGCTAGTACTACAAATTGTAGATATGCAGCGTCGTCCAAAATCACGTGACTAGCCTGGTTTCACGCTGAGAACATGCTCAGTAGGCTATGCTAACTCCATCGATACGTATTCTATGTATTTTTCCATCGCCCGCTAGTATTCTCTGAGCCTCCCCACTTCGCTTGGCACTAGTAGCGCAGAGTAAACCTGCGCTGGGCAAATACAAGAAACAACAGTGCAAACGGAGTAAACATTGTGCTTTGCCTTTTCTCTGGCTAGATTTTCGAGAGTATATTATTGAGGTGTGATAAAGGATTTAAGGTGGATGTATTGCATTATAAGAGGGTATGTAACCACAGTAATTTATTACAAGAAACCACAACAGAGCTTCCATAAATCCAATGTATGTTTCGTCTGTCAGATGCCATCTCTTATCTGGCACTCCATCGGTACATCTGCTCAAATAAATTATTTCTTATGATTTGCTATACATTACATTAACACAGTAACGTCTTGTTACAGGTTTCACTTTACTGTGCGCCTTTTTGCACAAGCCAAAGTGATAAGGTGAAAGGGATTTCACTTCAAGAATTTCCCAGCCAAAGTGACCTCAGGGAACAATGGCTTAAACCAATTTCAAGAGCAGATTTCACACCTTATTTCAACATTAGCTCTTATGTGGTATGCAACCTTCATTTCCAAGAATGACTATCGACCTGAATTAAGAAATTGGAGAAAACTGTTGTAGTTTCGGTTTTCGCTTATAAAGTCAGACAAGTCAAACAAGAATGTAGATCTACTATCAAACATTAATTGAATGTGGCATACTAAAAACGGAAATATGAGAGCACTTGGGCAACCCTTCATCAAAGGATTATTTCAGGTGCCTCCTTGCACGAATATCATGACAGTAATAACTGCTGTTCTTCCAGTCACATCCTGTGTGACATTTTAGATGAAAAGATGATCAAAAAAGAGCAAAATACAGAGTGACTGAAACTGTGAAAGCGTGGGTTAAAGTTTCGCGTTTTTGAAAGAAACTCAATGAAACTACTCATTAGGTGGGTGTTACAACAACAATTATTACAAAGCTTTGGCACATATAATTAAAACAGTAGAGCAAGATCCATCAAATGCAAAATCTTCCTTTCTTCTTGTGCAAATAGCAGATTTCAAGAAATCCTCTCCCAGATGGGCAGAAGATACTGTAAAACATTATATAGCGCGGGAATCAGTACCTCCCAAATCATAGATGTATGCTAGCAAAAAAAAAAAAAAAAAAAAAAATCTTGCAGTTGCCTTCTATGAGCACACATCCTGCTATTTGGGTTGAAACAATTATATCGACTAGGAGACGGTTTATTTTCAGTAACTGTGTATCTGTAATTTATGAACTCTGCATTCTGTGTTGTTTGAACCCCTTAATATATGGCAAGAAACTTAGAGTTTTGTAATGTATACATGGAAAAGCAAAAGAATATGCTGAAATTTTCAATTATTGTAATATGAATATGTTTGTGAAAGAATTATGTTTGTTAAATGCTGGTTCATGCTTAGGGCACTTGTATTTGTAACATGTAAACGCTATAGGGAACTCCCTTCACAACGAAAGTGGCATGGCGCGATGTAAATGTTGGGTTTGGCGGTCTAACTGAGCGGCTCCTTTGTGTGAACGGCGTACAGTGTGTTGCAAGCATTAGCATGATACAACTCGATGGTGCTAAGAGAGGTAATTCGAAGCTGCATTAGAACGGATTTGCGTTGGATGTGGATCTGGCTATTATTTGGTATTCATGAAAGAATGGAATGGCTCTAATATGTTGAAAATCCGACGCCAAGAAGATATTTTATAGAGCATTCGCACATCAAGATTGGTGAGTACAGTTAGTCGCCATTTCTCCTGCCACTAATCTTCGCCATCGCTTCACAGACTTCATACATGCAGTTACGAAATGTATATTGACATGGATCAGTTAATTTGTGTGTTGTTTCAATAATAATCACATAAAACGTCAATTAGTGTTCGAAACATAACATCAATCCTGATCACGAACCTACGCAGGGTCCTCATCGAAGTGCTACTAAAATCGAGTATCCTGATTTAAATGAACAATTCCGGCATTCATGATTTTAAAAGTGATTTTTTATCTGAAGTTAAAGCAGTAGTAAAAGTTAAAGTAAGAGTAAAGTTCGGATTCTTTGTTTATGGACTACTCCAAGTTAAATTGTTAACGTAGGACGTTTAACTACAAAAATCTAAATATCAATCAAGAGGAAAGTGAGAACCTTAATTACTTAAAAGCTAAAACCATAAAAGTCAAGTTGCGTAGGCTTTTGCTAAAGTATCCTTAGTTTATTATAAAATACAGTTTTGTAGGATTACAGTGCAAGATTGTGTAAATATTATTACCAAGAATACCTACTTCACACGTGATTAAAGTACAAATACATATAAATCTTTAATGAAACGAGTACTATTAGAAGTGAAGTTATGCACACTTCCAAAGATAAAGCATTTTGGTATCCGTCATGAATGGTTCTTTTAGAACATAATTAAACCCAGTGTTGTATTTTATTATCTTGCAAAGTAATTTAAGTGAATGATTAGCTTTTGGAGATAGTTTTTACTTTAGCAATAATAAAAGAACCTTGGCTAGTGAAACTATACCAGTTTATGGGCCCCAATAATATTGCCCTCCTATTAAGGAAAAAATGAACTATTACTGTTACTAAGGAAAGCTGCTATATGTAGAGGATGTTAAACAGTGTATTTAAGGTGTTATTCGTATTTATTTGTGTTGTTCACGTCAGTCATGATAGAAACCCCTCATGTCCAAAATTAGTTCTGCACTTCATGCAGTGATGTTTCACTATTTTGATTAAATAATGCTATTGATTGTGGCCATCATTAGTATGAATTTGGTGCAATTTTGCTCCCCATAATTTACAGGTGTGTGTTATTGGTAATTGCTGCTACACATAGTAGAGTGCACTGTTTCAGTTTGTATTCTGTTTGTTATTCAAAGGGAAATCGCAAAAGTTTAGCTACGTAGTTCTCAATGTTTTGAATCCTTCAAAAGTTTTACAGGGCGACTGAAGTGAGACTAGATTATGCTGAGAAATTAGGCCACGTAATCTGCAAAACTGTTATACCAATCGTGTTAAAAATTACTAATAATAACAAACCGATCAACAGAAAAGTAATCCGCCTCCAACAGATGTGATTAAGTGCAGGTAGTGCTGCTTAGGCATACTACTGCACCCTTGCAACGCTCTGGTGGCGAATGTGAGTACTTCCTGTGTTCGCGATTTTTCACAGAGTGGGAAGGCTAGTAGAATAATAGCACAGCCTAACGTAACAGTTGCGACACTCACTGTTGCAAAAGTTGTTACCGTTTGACAGATGGAGCGACACTAGCGCTCCAAGCGGCGAGTAAGGTGAACATCAGATGCGTCGTGAGCATAATATTCGTTTTGCACCCATTTCCTACGTAATTTACGAAATATTTGAGTTATTTTCGTGCCTCCAAGGGTTTTTGTACTATCAGAAGGCATATATGTTTCTAAAAATGATTCTAAAATAAGCGCAAGTATGGACAAAAACCACGAATCGATTGGCAAGCTACAACACATTCGTGAAGAAACACTTGTGACGTTGGATAGAAGTGCAGCTTCCCTCGTTGATATCAAAAGAATATAAAAACACAGATTCACACGTAAGAAGCACAGACATGTACCGCTACAGGGACAAGCAACTAATTGTGGGTAAAAATGTTGAAAACATTATAATGAGATGATTACATGTTACTCAAAACGAAATATTTTAATAATTTTCAAACAGTCAGTGAACAAGGTGCTAACAAAATAATGTCATCACACGAAGGAAGCAAGGAAAATTAAGTGGCTAACATCAGAAGTGAATGAAATACATACCAAACGTTATGCTTTTGTAAGACACGAATAACTGCATTTAATCTAACCATTTCATCGTCAAAGCAGGTCCGTGCTGATGATTCACACGAATCTGGCATTGATATTCGGAGAGCTGAACTGGCTGCTTCTGTGTCATAGGACTGTTTTACAGCTTTAGATGTCTCGTCGAATCTTTGTGGCAGTTTCCTCTTCATCGTCAGTTGAGATGGCTTATTTGGGAAGTCAAACAGTATGAGTACTGCATTCATGAACTGCGTTAATGAACTGGTTTTGTTCGAAATGTAGCGAACAAAACCTAATATTGTTATACAGGTAAACTGGGTCTTTTTTCATAAGGTCTTCTCGTCTGCTATTGACTAGCCATTTTCTGGTCCTAAAACGAAACATTAATCATTAATACACATGTAGTTTGCAAGTGAATCCTGACGATGCAGTTTAGTAACATGATGGCATATACCTCTCAGATTCATTAGGAAACCTAAAAACAGACAGCTGTGATGTCTTCTTCCTGTTGTTGCTGAAATTTATTGCGCTACAAACGCTTCCGCTTGTAAAAATCATTGAAGAAATTAAAATAAACAACCACTATTCGCTTTCACAATCACGCCGAACTCACAGTTTAAGTTACTGGCCGCTTGAGGCGCTGTTGGCGCGGTAGGCAACAAAATCGAGGCGAAGTGTCGCGACTGTTAAACTGAGATAATAGCAGACAGTAGTTCTGCGCATCCGACTGCTCTTTCCATAGATTTTTATACTCTATGGATGCACGTATGTGACATAAACTTTGACCCATGCTGTCAAGCGACAGCTGGTTGTCAACAAATATGAATGTTTTGGTTTAGGTTAGCTGAATTGTACTTACTAAATGGTGTGTTTTCGTTGTCGTATTTCGGCAGTAGGTGAGAAACACACGCTAGAATGACGCCAGGCGTAAAACAATTCTCCGAGTACTAGACATTACAATCGCCGTTTTAATAAATAATAAAATACAACAAGAACCTTTTATTTTTTGTTGGCATCAGTTTTTATTTTTTTATCTCAGGAGAGTTGATTTGTGATGTACATTAGAAAACTGTTTCTCATTCCAGTTCCTGTGATACCTATTTCAAGAAGACTGTTGGTAAAGTGTCGACGTGTACTTCACAGGTCCTTCCGGTCTTTTGCAGAACAAGGTGAGTTGTCAAAACAGCGAAGCTATTGAGTGAGGGTTTTGCTGTCGACCAATGACTCTCAAAAATTTACCTGTTTACGCCGTGGGACGAGTCGGAAAAATCTTTCGCTTCTATGAATAATGTTTAAGGCTTGTGATTTTCATCCACCCGTCTGCCGTTGAGAAATTGACACGACAGTGTAGTACAGAATTAAAATTAACTGAAATTTCCGGGGCTGATTGGCAGAACGTGATAACAATATTAAATAGGAAAACACTTCCTACTGTTCTGCAAATTTTACAGAACATTAGGAAGGCTTTTCCTACTTAGTATAGGACAACAATTGTTTCACTTGTGTCCCTGCCGCCCCATCCCCTGAGCAATCCATCTTAATAGACGTGTTTTATTACATTCCATTTATGTGAGAGAAAGCTGTCAAATAAGAACAGGAAGTTTCCATTACTGATTAGAAGCGTGTAACAAATAACGCTGAGGAGTTTTTATGGGTTTAGTATGATATAGGTTCACTTTTGATTTTATTTACTATTCGTGCATCTAAGTTGTTGATACAGGATTTGCCCACAAATTTTCAAAGAAGAACGTAAATTTACCCATGTTTTAAGTTGCTCAACAACGTGAAGGGGGAAAAAGTATGCGCGCAAATGGATGACGAAAGGACAAACAAGACTGCTTTTTACAGATGAAATACACGGGAATGAGAGGTCACAGTGAACATGCAGAATATATTTTCGTGTAAGAGACAGCGGTAAAAGCACTGGCACCATGACGCATGGGACTGAGCATATTTTTTTGTGTTCATATTTCCAGTGAACATGTTATATGATGATTGTGTTGTCTAGACTGAATCAACGCCACAACATTGCGGCCACAGTAATAAAATGATGAACTAGTAAAAATCGAATGTGTTAGTAAACTTTTATTGAGTGTAGAACACAAGAATAAATATTACTGTCACCCACTAACAAATATATTGGAAGCCAGTTTGTATGTAACAGTTTTACACGGTAGACATTTTCTTTGTTTATGTTTAACTTGATGCTGATGATCTATGTATTCATTAACACCAAAGATGTTGTTGGCTGTCAACACATTTCTTAACTCATTTCTTAAGTGACACTGATCTGATGATTTGTTTTTGAGAACAAAACAGTGACTCAATGACTGAATTGATTTTAAGGGAAAGGGATGTCATATCTGTTCTCTGTGAAAACATCCTTGCATCTTGTCTCGAAAATATGAACATTATATTTAATATTGAAAAAATCTTGTGAAACGTTAGAAAATATGTGGATTCATTAAAAAAATCCATTCATAAGTGCCTTAGATTGCCCTTTTTATGGCCCTTACTGCATGTATTTGGAATTCAAAAGTATCTTCTTTGATACTTCCACACTTGTTGTGTAACTGAATTAGACACACTTACCTAGTCGGCTAGAATGTATCACTAATGATGACAGTGACATGTCATGCCATGGACTCCACAAGACACCAAACGTATTACAGCTCCATCTTAGTTCACGGCCACTCAATGTGTTTCCCAGAGTTCGGTCATAGTTGGTCTAAGGCACGCACGTCTCACTTGATGATGTCTGATGTGCTCAACAGTATTGAAGTCAGGTAGCCTGGGAGACCACACAAGGATCGTCATGTATGCAGGAAGTTCCTCAAAAAATTCTGATAATTGGTGTGTGACGGGATTGTGCATTGTATTGATGAATATGTGGGTAACTTCCATTGTGCCAGAGGTTGAACAAACAGATGCACATTGATATAGCAGATTTTTGTCTTGTTTGTTTGTGAGGAAGATTGTAGATGTTTCATTGGCCACATATAAACCCTTATAAACAAGAAAAACTGAACCATCAGCATTAATCCCATACTGTTAGCATGCAGTATGCACCACCTTGTGTTTTTCAGCATACTTATAGTCTGCCATCATTGTGTAAAAATGTATACCATGACTTGTCAATCTAGGCGACCTTCTCGATGTCTTATTGGTGGTGTTCCTGCACTAATCTCTGCGCCTTGTGATATATGCTGAGCATAAGTACATGAGCGAAATGTGATATGTTGATGTCTCTACCCTGTAACGAGATGGTGGCTCTGCATATTGTAACTGCTCAGTGGTTGTTGTTTTTGTAAGCCAGCATTGCGCGTTAGTAAGTGACTTGCTACACTGTGTCCTCTCTGTCCACTATCACAAAACACTTTAGATTCAGTGACATATGTAATTAACATGTTACGTCCCCAAAGTAGCAGCTGTCCTTAATTCAGTGCGTCTCATGTGCAATTCTTTTAACTTATTTTTAAAAAACAAAAAAACTTACATGAATTTTTAATTTGGTATTTCTACACCATTTCCTTAAATTCTAAATGATTATGAATCCATAAACCTGATAGTTTTTTATAACAGGCATGTTGAAGCTTATGGCTCCCAAATTTGTGCACTATGTTAGAATCTGAATCTGTGGTTGATGAGTGACATATTATCTATAAATATAAAAAACACTAAGGGGGCTAATACAGAATGTTTGACACTCCACAATGAACTTTTTTTGCATGCTGAGTTATACATTCTGTTATGATATACTTCACTGGTACTTTTTACGGATGTGGGACTTCAGCCAGTCATATGCCATTCACCAAACACTGTAACAAAATAACTTGGTGAGAAGCAGATCTGATGACTGATGTCGTTAAAAATCATTTGACTATTGATGAAACAGCAGACAAGAGATCATAGCATGTAGGCTTTCACGGCCGGCATCTTCAGTATTTAAAACTTCTGGGCTAAGAGGCCGTGGTCCAATAGTAGAAATACTTCTTCTCCCTGACGTTTCGTTGACAACACATAACGAGTGGTGGCGCTCTCTACACGCTCTATATAAACAGGACCTCCACGGCCAAGCAGTCAGTCATAGACTCACCTCAGATGATGTTGCCCGCAGCTGGCAACGAAACGTCAGGGAGAAAGAAGTATTTCTACTATTGGACCATTGCCTCGTAGCCCGGAAGTTTTAATTACAGCAGACAAGAGAGTTCATTATTAACTGAAACACTGACCAGTAGGTTTAGAGAATAATATACAATTAGCCACTGCCACAGCCTTTACGCTACCATATCAAGTGAGGTGGCACAGTGGTTAGCACACTGAACTCTCATTTGGGAGGACAGTGCTTCAAACCCACATCTGGCCATCCATATTTAGGTTTTCCACGATTACTCTAAATCACTCCAGGCAAATGCTGGGATGGTTCCTTTGAAGGGGCACAGCCAATTTCCTTTTCCATCCTTGACAAATCTGAGCTTGTGGTCCGCCTTGTATTACCTCAATTACGATGGGACGTTAAACCCAGCTTCCTTCCTTCGATCTTTTTACCCTTCCATGGACTGGTAGAAGTGTTGAAGGCAGCTAACCATGCATGTGGGGTCCCAACACAGTTGTCCATTTGCAACATCATTCAGGCAACTGATCTGGGTCCTCTAATCTAGAGCCAAGTGGAGGATCAAAACTAGAGGCTGTGTTGCTTTCGTGATGGTATTGGCTGTATATTACTAGAATTGATTGAAGCATTCGATACACCTGCTGACTTTGTCCAATTGTGTTATAAAAATTTCCAAAAAGGCATCACCAATCAAATTAAAAGACCATGACCATGGCGTCACAAACTCATGTGACCAAATTACAGGATGGCAACCATAACATTGGAAACACATATACAATGTTGCAAAACAACGTACATATTGCCAGTTACAAAATCATTCTCTTTACTAATAAGGAATCATAAAAAATAAGGGGCAACCCAAAAAAATGTGTTTTTTTTTGGGGAGGTGGGGCGGGGGTTGGCCAAATTTAATTAGACAATCGCAACAACCAATGATCATGAAAATATAATATCAAATTCATGCCAAAAACACAATCTAAAAATTATCATCAAATCCTCCACTTAACCTATATAGCTCACTTGAAGTGTTAATACCATCATAGCCTCCTTAGTGTTGTTTATGTTTATAGATAATATGACACTTATCAGCCACATTTCAGATTCTAATATAATGCTCAAATTTGTAAACCATAAGCTTCAGCATGCCTGTTGTAAAAAATCACAGCAGCGAACAGACTTGGTATTGAATATACCAGTTAACCTATATAAATCAGTTGAGCTGCATGATAACATCACAGCACCAATGAAAACTTTCAGAAAAAAATTGGCGTACCCATACTTATTAGTGATACCATGAAAATAATGTAGGAAATGAGTTTTAGATGAGGAATTAGATGTTAAAAAACTGGAACTTATGACTAAAACCACACAGCTCCAACAAGAAAAGTCAAAGCTCAAAAGCCACAAACAGTACTTGATGAATATTGTAGTATAAAAACACACCACAAATGAAGCACAGAAACAAAACATTCCTACCATCCACCAAGCACACGGGCCCCATCCATTTGCTTCAACAGCCCCCTCCCTCCCCTCCCAACCTAAAAAAAAAAAAAAAATTGTGTCCCACATGTATCTACTGTTATCAGCAATTTGCTTTCTTTCTTTCAACAATAAGATAGTTTTATTTGGGGAAATATTCCAAAGATTTTCTCGTGTTGAAATTTACACTACATACTGGCGGGGAAAATATGCATTCCTGATTTTTTTGTGGAAGTGTGAAGATGTTCTTAAAGCTCTACTGTGGCTTTTCTGTGATTAACATACTGTGACACTAAGTGGACATATTATGGGATTGTCTGGATGACAAAGTTATAGCTCACACTTGGTGAACAAACTGTTGTTATATAAATCTAAGAAAAATACCAGGTATTATAAGACTTCAGCCAGTAGCATACAAATACGGTCAATTGAAGGTTATGGCTTTGAGGCATGTTGTAATGGTTTTGTGAAGGTGACATCCTGCACGTGTGCTTCATTCGAATGTTTGTTTGCTTTGTTTGTGAATTAAGTATGTTTTGAAATCAGGTCTGTCTGTGCTTGCATTGAGAATCACATGCCGAGCTAGTTGCTTCACATGTTCATCTCCCCCCCCCCCCCCCCCCCTTTTTTTTGGATTCTGCCATGAAGTATACTATACTAGTCGCACATTGTGGCAGTCCACAATTGACTCTTTGCAAAAAATTGTTCTCATTGAAATGTATCTTTGTTGGTGTGTGACTTATAAGGACTGACTTCTTGTTTCTCAGATGCGTACATGTGGCTGTGCTGTATTGGCAATTTGTGACATGGCACAAGATCCCAGAGGTCAAGGTTCGAGGCTCTCAGTTTCTCTTATTTATTTATTTATTTTTTTTTTAATTACTACTTTGGCCATGCTTGAAACTGAGGTGAGTGAGTGGACTGTTGGAGACCGTTCATTTTCTAGGAAGATTGTCAGGAACTTGTAAACTATAAGGGGCAGACAGATCATGTAGCTGTTTCAAAAGAAAAAACTGAGAAAATCATGCACATGAAAGTGATAAAGAATGGTGAACTTTATTCTGATCACTACCTTTCCTAATTTAACATTAAACTTCTAAATGGTAAATTACAAATAAAGTTAAAGGAACTTACTGCAACAAAACAGTCCATTCAACAATAACAAGATGAAATTAAAATAACAAAACATGGCAGTTAGCAAGAATTAGCTAGATAAATTAATAATGCTGCACAGAGAACATTTGGATCAAACAAAATAAAAATAAAATGTGGTAGAATGAAGTATGTAAAGAAGTTTTAATAGAGGGGGCAAAAAATGGAAAAAGTGGAAATATCAAGGAAAATTGAACACTATGATTAATTTAAACAGCAAATGAAGGAAACAGCAAAGGCAATAAGAAGAACTAAGAGATATGTTGAAACGTCAAACTTTCAGGAACTGAGTGAAACTTTTTGAAAAATAATACCTATGTTTTTGTCAGACCCTTCAGGGCAGACTGAAAGGATACCAAACCACAAGTGTCTGTTTCACAAATGAAAAAGCGAAACTAAGTGCACTAAGTGACACTGGAGGTGATGCAAAGGGCAACACCACTGGGCAGTGGATGACTGGAAACAAGTGAGTTGGAGTGATGAGTCAGGCTATACCATGGCAATCTGAGGGGAGGGTTTGAGTTTGTTAAATACTTGGAGAATGTTACCTGTCATCATGTGTAGTGCCAACAGTGAATGAGTGAAGAGGTGGTGTTACATTAGGGGGTGTTTAAAATGGTTAGGGTGTGACCCTCATATTGTGCTTAAGGAAACACTAAATGCAGAAAAATGTGAACACATTTTACAGCATTGTGTACTGCTACAGCTGAGAAATAGTTTGGAGACAGTGATAGTATCAGCATGAAAATGCTTTCTCACGTAAAGCAGCATCTGTAAAGCAATGCTTTGGGAATAATAAAATCCTGAAATGGACTTTCCTGCCCAAAGTTCTGACCTGAACCCAATGGAACACCTTTGGGGTGAGTTAGAATGTTAACTTCACCCTAGATCCTAACGTCCAACATCACTACCTTCTCTTCTTTTGGATGCTGGGGAAGAACAGGCAGTCATTTCTGCTCAGACATTCAGACACCTCATTGAAATTGTCACCAGCGTAGTTCGAGCTGCTATAGAGGCAAATGGTGGATGAATCCCATATTAATGTCCACTAATAGGTGTCTGAATACTTTTGATCAGGTGGTGTGTATATGAACATTAAATGTACTTGCCACGAAAAGAGGCTGCTATATTTGCAACTGGTGCCAACATCTGAACGAAAGTAGTAGCACGTTACTTCAATACAACTCCCCCTCTCCCCCCTCTCACTCTCTCGTGGCATAAAATTAATGGGAAGATGAAGTTTATCCTTTCCCCTGTTCTTTCTCTATGGAACAACAAGATTCGAGCTCCCCACACTGCCTCCCTCATTTATACTAGAGCAAATGTGTGAGCAATGTCATTCATGTGCTGTATACCATACGGAGAGGTTTAGGTTTGTTATAAACAAATTAGGTTAGGAATTATTGTTATCAACAGTTTTTTATCTCTGTAATTCAGTTGTACTGTGTAGTGAGAGGGTCAGGTTCTTTTTGTAAATAACAACAATGATATAACAAATTAACTTATGGTTAATTAGTAACAATTTTGTTTTTGTTAACAATAATTGTTGTTGTTTATTAACATGTTTTCAATCTTTTCTTTTATGTTTTTATTTACAAAGCTATTTTACAATATACATGTTTTATAACATAAATTTTTCCTTGTAACCCAACAGTAAACCAATACTATCAGTTGCATTTGAATTGGTAGTCTGAAGAAGGGAATGGATCCAAAATCTCCTTGTAAGGGGAAGTACAAGAAACTTCTTCCTTTTCTTATTTTTAATTTTATCTTAGTGGAACATTTATAAGATATTCTTTACATTAACCTCATATCTCAGTGCCTTGGAAAGATAAATTGGATTGTCTTGAGGACTGCACCACAGTATTAAAAACTGTGGATTTGTTCCCATCTTCAAACTGATTATTAATTAGGCATTAAAAAATTCATGTCACATCAGAAATATTTATATTTTCACAAAACTTTCATAATAGAACATATGCAGAAGTTTATATACTACTCACAGGTTTTGAAAGAATGATCCATGAAATTAACCCTGACAATTATTACTGTCATTCACTTTTATCATCGTCTACAATAGCTGTTGTTGGTTTCATCAATATCTCATAAAATGGTCTGTACTCATGTGGAATTATGTAACTGTCTTCATACTCCCTTGATCTTCTTGTCTTGTGATGCAATTTTTCTTGTCTTGTACTTCAATTTTTCCATTGTACGCCACTTGTGTTGGAATGTGGGACACTGTTGTTCTTTTGCAGCAAGAAAATGTTCTTCACCATACCATCAGTGAACTCGGAGGCAGTTAAATAACCTTTGGGTTAGAAATATTCTAACTGCCTGTATTTTAAAATCGAAAATGAGGAGCTTACCAGAGATTTGTTTATTGTTGGTGTTGCCAAACTAATATGCTTTCAAACCATCTAGAATAGTTACTATATGAATAACTGATATTCATTTACCATTAATGAAGAATATCTAAATTCAGACATCAGACATTAAATACAAAACAATACTCTGATGCACTGCAAACATGAAGCCTTAAGCAACTGAACAGCAGATGTGGACACCCACTGTTAAAGTAACCACAGCATTGTGGGTGGACAAACTCAAAACTGGCATATGTTCTCTTCTTTGCACTAATGAATATTTCCTAGTCTGATTAAACCAGGATGTGAGTGGTTTTCAGTCTCTTTTTACAGCTCACAATGTACATCTACAGGATGGGGCAAATAAAAGTAGTCCAGAGAGCAGAGTTACTTGGTACAAAGAAACACAGCAGATGAAAGGGACTACAATACTAACCTGACTATAGCAGATGTTGAAAGTGAACATCATTCATCTCTTAGTGCTTTTGGACCCTGGCCACCAAGTTACTGAAGGCTGATTGAAGTTGGACTGCTGGAATTGCTGCAACAGTCTCATCCAAAATGCTCTGCTGCATTTCTTGAAAAAACAACACACAAAGTAGTCGCACACTGACAGATCAGATGACCTGTCCGGCCAGCTAAGGCCGTGATCAGACTGACGTCTGCTAGCAACTCTGTCAGGTGTGAAGACTGGTAAATGTGTTCCATTCTGCTGGAAGTAACTGTAGGTCTTCCCGTCCTCCGTGAATCCTGCCACAAATGGTTTCAAACTGTTGGCAATGTAATGTGTCGAAGTGAGTGTGTAATGAAAGAAGATGGGTTGAATAATGCAGTGTGCAGACACTGGCCACCAAACCCCAACTTTATGATCATGCAATTTTGTTTTGTGGAAGTTATACAGATTCTCTGCTGCCCAGAACCTGTGATTCTGAGAGATGATGTAACCACTCAGATGAAACCAGGCTTCATCAGACATAAAGAATAGAACCATGTCCAAGCCATTCATTGTTGTCTCAGTGAATAGCCACTCAAAAAACTGGAGACATTGAGAAGCATTTACTGTTTTTTTTCTTTTTTAATGCATGAACAACAGACACTATATAGAGATGCACGTGCAGGTCCAGGTGGAGTACTCATCCACATGATTCTTTGACTTTCTTTGAAAGAGATATTGTCTCTCACTATTTTCGGACTAAGTGTTGTGTGGCACTCGTTGCTGGCACTTTGACACCATTAAACTTCTCAGGAAGCAACTGACCATACAGTTTTCACGACATTATTGTGCTGTAACTTTCCACCACAAACATGCACTGCTCCACTGTAAGTACCATTGCCCCATTTGCACTGCTCCACTCACACTGACACAGCCCGCACTACGCACTGAACCCGTGTTGATCACGTGGTGGGCATATATGTCATGTGTGCATCACAGGGTGTGTACACATTAACGTAAAATCATATCCACTCATCTGGGCCACTTTTGTTTGCCCACGTATACACTAATACTATAGTTTGACGACAAAAAACAATTTTTTTTTTAAACAGTATGCATACTTTAATAATTTCTTCTATGTACATTTATCATTCCTGTAAATCAGTATACAGAAAATATGGACTAGCAGCAGCAGGCGAAGAAACCTCTCTCTCTCTCTCTCTCTCTCTCTCTCTCTCTCTCTCTCTCTCTCTCACACACACACACACACACACACACACACACACACACACACACACACACGCACACACACGCACACACACACACGATATATACATGCATACATAGTGTGCAGTCATGTACACAGTACACATAATAAATACAATTTATAAGCACACAATGCACAGATATTCACTCATAGACATACACACATCTGTAACAAATGGTTAATATAGCTATTATGCATACACAACCACTATTTAAAATTAAATACACTTCATACACTCAGTCACTCAAGTGAGTAGTGTGAGCACGAGAGGGTGCTGATCCCATTTCCACAGATGAAGCATTTGTCGTCATAACACGACAGCCCAGCTTTCAGCTGCATTGCAGTATGTACTTCAGGACCTAGCGATTGAAAGACTACGTGACAGACCATATGTGGAGCAGCGACAACGCCCTCAGCAGGCACCTCTTGTAATCCTTGATCGTGACAGCCTGTGAGGCTGTGTAATGCACATCCTTAGCCCGCCTTTGGGCAGCACCTGCATTATGCGGTATGCGTACATTTTTGATCTGAGCCCCACAAACTCCACAGTCTGTGAACCGTTCGCCTCGTCTTTCATCAGACCGATAACCTTGTTTTAAGATGTTACTCTGCAAGGATTATCGGTTGCATATCCAGACGTGTCAAATGCTTCGATATTGTACCTAATTACTTCATATTTATTGGAGCCTTTCAATCTGTAGATGGAACTGTCTGTACCCATGTAAAGTAATTTGGAATCAGCGAAGTTTGGCTTCACGAACTCAAAGTGGAACTGGTCCAGAACACACATGCTGATGTAGATAGGCTTCGTGAATTGCACTGAAACTTTAGCCATTTCCACTGTGACTAGCCGTTGATTTAAGTTGGTGGCCTGCTTAAAATTTGGTCTGGCTATGTAACCTCTTGCACCAAAACACCTCTTATAATGGTAAAGTAAATGAATCTTGTGGTATTCTCTAACATTTTCCACAATTTTCCCAAAAATTCCATTATTTATTAATTTAGAAATATTTTTTTGAAAGTCCCATATCTTGAGAGCCCTCTGTTCAGTGTTTACATCAATGTACCCATTTAAACACCAACACTGATTGAAGGAGATGCTGCAGGTGATTCTAATAAGCTCCACTCACAAATTGAGAGATTGCTGGAGGTTTCTGTACTGCAGAATATGCAACGGTTGGAACTTAAATAGTGGCAACTATTTATTCACAACCAATACAAAAGAGTTGCATGTTTGCACCTGTTACTATCCTTCAGAGTAGTCACCAGCATTGTGTAGAACCCATTGCCAGTGTTGTGGAAGGCGTTGTATACCGTTAGCAGAGCCTGTTCTGTTGATGGTGCGAATGGAGCAGTCTACTGCCTGTCGAATCTCCTTAACAGTTCTGAAGCGAATGCTATGAAGTGGTTCCTTCATTTTCCGAATCAAATCAAAGTCACAAGGACTTAAGTCTGGGGAGCATGGTGGATGGTACAATACTTCCCAGTCCCATCGTCGTAACAGAGCAGCCACAGCTTGCGCTGTATGAGCCCACATATTATCATGCAAAATGATGGGTGGGTTGCGCAGAAAGTGTTGCCACTTCTTTCGCAAAGCTGTTCACAGGTGATGCTCCAAAAAACAAACAGTAATACTGTGCATTGCCAATCTGCTGTGGAGAAGCGTAATGCCTTAGGATAACACCATCACAGTCATACACGAGAATCACCATAACTTTCACCATACTGGGGCTCTGATGCACTTTCGACTTTCACGGCGACCCATAATGACACCATTCCTTGGATTGGTGTTTCAGTTTTGGCTCGTGCAATGTGGCCCATGTCTCATCCAGTGTTACAATACGGCGTAAGAAAGCCTCTCCTACGCGCTCATAGCGCTCCAAGTGCGTCTGAGCAGCTTCGTAACGCATCCATTTCTGCATTTACGTCAAGTCATGCGGAACCCAAGTTTTTGCATGCCAAAGCATTCCTTCAGGATGCGAAGCGCAGTCGTATGCGCTAATTTGGTTTCATGGGTGAGCTCACAAATTGTATGGCGTTTATCGCTGTCAACTAACATGGCAACAGCATGAATTTCTTCTTCAGAGACACTAGGACAACCTACCCAATGCATGTCTGCCACAGTTTGCCAACCTTCGTTGAAAGCTTTTACCAAATGTGCCACTTTTCTGTACTGCAATGCTGATTCCCCGCATGCCTCTTGAAGACCTTGATGACACTGTCATGCTGTACGACCTCTGGCACATTCAATCTTGATCCAACTCCATTGTTTCTGTTTCGGAAACATAGTGACACCGTTATGTTAGACTGTTTACTCACAAGTGACTGTGTTTCCCTCGATTGTGCACACGCCAGTGATGTGGAACGGGCGAGTCCATTTGTTCAATGTCAACAACATGTGCTATCAGCAACAATAGTAGATTCCATTGCATAGTGTCTCCACAGCAGTGTTGTCACTATTTAACTTTCAGCCTACGTATATCTGCTTATTCCCCATCATTATCATCAGCTTGCGCATGATTAGGCATTCCGGACACAGCGGCAAGTTTCCATGGAAGTCATTTAAATGAGTATGGCATGCCAGTCCTGTCTCCAAAACATATCCTTGACCAGAATATCTGCAGCAAAATCATGGACCTTTGCCTTCAGTCTGACTATTTCCTCTTTGGACATCCGACGGAACCCTCCAATGGGCAGAGACTGTTGCGTGACATGCCCATAGAGGTTGTTTACATCCAAGTAAAGGATATAACTTAAATTGTCAGATATATTCCCAGGTTATTCACCTTGGCATACCTGGAGACACATTGTCAAAGTCCCCTGTGAAACCTTCATTTGAAGAAGAACAGCTTGTCAACATTGGTCAACAGCTCGATGCTGACATGTGTTCTTAACATTGTGTCCCACACAAGTCCTAGTGTTGTGTAATAGAAGGCAGGATCCATATAGTATGTACCCAGGCATACGCTCTGTAATCTCTCAAAAATGTCTGCAAGCAGGCATACATCAGTTTTTATGTACAACCTAGCATATTCCCCAAATTCAGGGATATGGAACTCCTGCCAAATTGTCATCACATGTACATGTGTAACGGCAGTGCCTATGAGTTTAGTGGAGAATGTGGCTATGTTGGGCAATGTGATTTCATGGAATCTCTCGACTGAATACTGGTATTCATAAGGAAAGACCTTCTCTTTGACACAGGATGAAATTTTGCATCATCGGGATATGCAACTCTGATAACTCAGTGTCTCAGCAAGTTTTTGAGGAATTGCATGCATGAAGCATAGCGTATCCAGGAAACGGAGCATCATTTTTTGTGCGATTTGCTTGGAAAATGAAATGTGTACTTCAACAATATCAGGCATGACACTGAGCTTATCATTTTTCGAACCGAAAAATCAGTGCTTAACAAAGAAGTGAGCATCATACCCACTCAAATTATGGAAGAAGATGGGTATGGTTTGTGGCAGTTGGTATTTCAAGTTGCATGTGTCTTGGACTGCACTGCAAAACTTCCTCGTTAGATTACAGTGGCCTGCCTTGTAAAACACCAGAAGAATTAATGTTGAGAAAGTTTTGTCACTGCCACAGTGATGCATAACTCTTCTTCTCATGTATGGTTCAAGTTGCTATTTTTCTATGGTCACCATTTAGTAACCAGTATTTCCAGTGCCCTTTTAGATAGCAACATTCACTCTGACCCTATTATCACAGACACGTTGTGTTATACTTAGTCTGAGCATCTGCACCCAACTACCCCTCAGCTTTCTGTCTACACATAAGACGAGTAGGGTGTAACAACCTATCCTACACTAATCAGTGCCCGGAACCATATAATGCTCCTTTCATTGTGCCCTTAGCTGCGATGTGGCACTGAGACCAGATGGCATCTACAGTCAAATGCTGTAACATCTAACTGTGAATTACTGACACCATGTACTTTCAGTCCTCAATTGTATCTGGTGTGATGATGTGTTCTTTTATTTATTTATTATAATCATAAAACCTGCCCTACTGTGTGTTTAAAGCGGGTCATACAATACATCAGTACATTGGTAATTCACTACACAAAATTAATAATAAATGTATATCTGTATATATAAAGAAAAAGTAGTTAGGAAGAAAATAAAACAAAGTATATAATGAAACAAAAACAAAATAGATAAATTTATTATGTTACTTCTTATGTAAATTTCTCTAGATGCTGTTTGTGGTTACCTCAGTACATCTTTGAGTTTTGCTTGCGCTGAGTGAGAAAATAGCGTACGCTTCAGCCATCTCTAGTTAACTGTCCAGTTGTTTAGCGACTCAGCAGAAACATCAAGTCATCACAACGATTATTACTAATAGCTAATGTATTTATATTAAAATTAAATTAAAACTAAATTACTATTGAATATGCTTTTATTGACAGACACCACACAACACTTTACTGATCACACAGTTTTGTGCCTCTTCCTCAGCATCAGCACTACCACCATCCTTTCATACCTCATCATCATTCGTTTATTCCCTGTCACTCATCCCTCTCTTCTGTTGATGTCTCTTATACTCACATTTCTTTTCTGATAGCTGCTCTGAAATTATTTAGTTCTTTCCTAGATGTGTCATTCCTGACTGGCATGTGTAAGCATTCACAATTAGGTATGTACGTCATTCTTCCTGAGGGTCTTCTTTATGTCCTAGTGTCCACTCGGAGTGGGCATGTTAACACCAGATGCTCAACTGATCCTAATTCATCATAGTCACACAATGCTGAAAGTCTCTTTCCTATTCTGTGTATGTATTGGGGGTATGGGCCGTGACCTGTCATAATAGTGAACATACCTCTGCAGAGAACGTAATGAATCATTTGTATTCTCTCTTGTGTTTGGAAGGATACTGTATAACTGGCGTCCTTTATTTCTGCTGTCCCAATCCTGCTGCCATTCATCAGGTGTCCTGTCTCGAAGATCTAATTTATTAGTTATTCTGGAACCTGTAATTTCTTGTACTTTGTCTTTGTTATCCCGCTGCAATCAGTATTCTGTGACATGATATCTTACTGTGATGTCAATGGGACATATTCCCTGAATGATGAGGAGAGCCTCTGCCAGTGTAATACTGTATGATCGCATCATCCTGAGGAGAATCCCTCACTGTGTACTTCTTAGGAAGTCTCTGTGTCGTACCAGGAGGAACCAGAGGCCAAGCGCTTGCTGCAAAGCTCATAATGGCAATCAGTATTGAATTGTGGTACAGTTTAAAAGCCTCTGAGGATAAGTTGCCAGTGTAGGTACTGGCAGTTTTGTGAATGATTTTGGCAGCCTTTAGGCAGACAGTATCTAAACGAGCTGAGAAGTTTCTGCTGTCATCGAGTAAAACTCCTGAATACCTGCATACAGTGCTGCTGTTAACTAGGCTTTATTTAACCCAAAGGTTGGAGGATTCCTCTTTAGGGAGAGTTTGCCCTTTAGCAGCATGTATGTATTTTTATTTGTAGCTCCTGCATCACCCCTACATATCTGAGAGCATGCTGTTGCGTTTTCTTCAAGCTTCAGCCTGGAATCTCCAGAGACCACAACCGAGATATCTCAGCGTAAGTCACAACTCCATTCGCTTCATCAACCCCTTCCAGCAGCAGCTCTATTGCTAGGTCCCAATGTATTGGTCCACATATCAAACCATGTGGACAGTCTTTTGTAAATTTTTGTTACCCAATGCCACCCAGCAAGCCATTCGACTGTGCGACCATTACGTTAGTCCCTGAAATTTAAATAAAGTCGCTTTGGGATCCAAAGACTTCTTAACTATTGAACATCGCAGCCACCAAAAATTATCGAATGCGCCTGCGATGTCGATAATTATTGCAGTACAATATTTATTGTTTGCCCTACCTACAATTTGAAGAGCCGGAGTAATGTCACCATCTGTCGATTTACCTTTGCGAAAGCCGAACTGACACGTGCTGAGCTGGAGCTCTGTGTGCTCTTGAAGACGCAGAGTATCCGCTCCTGAGCTTTTGCCAATGTATTTATTAAACATATAGGTCTGTAGCTCTTCGGCTCTGTGGGGTCTTTATCGAGACCATTATTTATTGTAAGTGTACGTGAAGATTTCCAAATCTTTGGTATCATGCTCTGTCTCACGGCTTCTTTCAATAGACGTGGTAAGAGCGGCACTATGATTGGAGTTACTTTCTGTATCACCTCTGAAGAGATGCCATATGGACTCGGTGCCTTGCCACGTTTAATCGTGGCTATCGCTACTTCTTCCTGAGGGAACGGGATTAGGACGTTGCTGATACTGTATTCATAACTCATCTGATTGATGGTTGTTATCTGTATCTGCAGAATCATGTGGCGGAATTCCTCCAGTCGCTAGTGGTCATATGTTGTTTGACCTCCCAGGATATTAACTTATTAGCCACTGCCCAATTTGCCTGGGTAGTGTCTACATTGGTCTTTGTACCGCTACTATTTGCAAATGTGCTACGCTGTCCTCCTTGACCACAGTCGGACCAAGTTCTTGGATCAAGTTCTGCAACATTACACCACGTTCATCTGTCGTTCTGCTGTGCCAAAGCACCGACTTTGCGTGCCCATCAGCTCCGATTATGAGACAAGCACCACGAATGTACAATGCTCCAGCTCTTAATTTGTCAACGTACAGAACAATCATGTGGGAGTACTGTATGTATATGCAGGTAATAATTCACTTGCATTGAGGAGTGCTCATCGCTACTGTAACACCATGGCCACCGTATAACTGTGTGACTTTACCGACAAGGTATCTACGATTGAGAATGATAATTGCTGCCTTGGCATTCTGTTGCCCAAGTAAAGTGGTCACGTGCGTCGGTAAATGTGGAAGTTTCCCATTCCTCACGTATGATCCGTGGACTAGCTTGACATCGGCACCCAGTTCCTTCACAATCTTTCGCAGCTCATTACCGATGCGCAGTGCATAGCTCATTCTGTTGATTGACACACTAGCAACTACTCACTGGGCATGCCGAGTTGTACGTCACACACAATTAGACGTGGCCATCTTCTCTGGGGGGTTCACACTTAACGTATGAAATTTTGTCGTCATTGTCTTGCAGTCTCTCTCAGTCTTTTTGGGATTCGGCGTCTCTTATGACAACACTATGGCTGTTGTTATATACTTAATTATGTCTGTCCTAGGATTGATAGCTTCTGTCAGACGCTATTTAGTGACTTTAGTATCTTTTTTGTCTGTTGAGACATTTTTTCTGAATTTTGGCGATCATGTTGGTTTCATTCTGACTGCGGAGGCAACAACCGCAAAGGAAGGAACAGCTGTGTTGAGAACTGCCTTAAGCTTGGTATATTCGGTTATTGACGGTGAGCTGCTCTCTTGTATAGCTGGAGCGTTTGCCGCACATTTTCCAATCTTAATTCCTTGGTGTGCCCTGTCAGTTTTGCTTGAAACATCGTCCATTCCGAAAACTTAATTCTCAAGCTCGGAAGGAACTCCACTGAAACCTTCATTTTCCCCCAGTTCCTCCTTAGAAACTTGCATAATGCCATCTAGAAGTCTTCGACAGTGTCATAGCCCTGAGTGGGCTGAGATATTTAACTGGTCATGGAACGTATATCGGAAAGACGAATTAGGCGTCATAGGAGGGGGAGAGTTCATTGCAGTTGACGGAAATATTCTCTCTAGTGAGCTCGAAATTGAGTGTGACAGTGAAGTTATCTGGTCGCGTACAACAGGTCTAGGAGAAGTCAAGTTAATTGTTAGATGTTTTTACTGGCCACCCGATTCCGCTATGACAGTTTTAGAGTCATTCAAAGAAAGTTTACGGTCAGTAGCGCATAAATACCCAGATCATGCGGTATTAGTTGGGGGCGACTGTAACTTACCAAGTATAGGCTGGGACGTCTATGGATTCGTTGCAGGAGGTACAGACAGACAGTCATGCGACGTACTTTTAAACACGTTTTACTAAAACTGTCTTGAGCAGATAGCTCGACAACCCATACACGATGGAAATGTTTTAGATGTTGTAGCTACCTTATCGACGGCGTCAGTACAGAGACGGGGATTAGTGATCATGATGTCGTCATAGCGACTATGGTTACTAAATACATCAAGAAGGCTAGGTGAGTATTTATACTGGAAAGAGCAGATAAACAATTGTTGATATCCTATTTAGACAATGAATGGGCATCATTTAGTCTGCCTGCTTAGCTGGATGGTAACGTGCTTTGCCTCCCATGCAGCGGGCCCGGGTTGGAGATTTTCTTCGCTTGTGGACTGGGTGTTGTGTTGTCCTCATCATCATTTCATCCTCATCACCGACATCTTTTAGTTCCAGTGCAATGGACATAGAGGAATTATGGGCCTAGTTTAGTTGTAAATTTCGCTCTGGAGAGCTATGTGACTAGTAACTAAGTGGATTAAGGACTGAGAAGACCCAGCGTGGTATAACACCGAAATTCAGAAAATGCCTAGCAAAGGCTGTTGCACTCTCGGTTCAAAACAGAACTCGGAAAAGATAGCAGGCAAATGTTAGTAGAGATTGGTGCGTCTGTAAAAAGATCTATGTGTTAAGCATACAACAGCTGTTACCGTTGTGAAGCATACAACAGCTGTCGCAGGAGAGCTTCTGTAAAGTTTGGAAGGTAGGAGACGAGGTACTGGCAGAAGTAAAGCTGTGAGTACCGGGCGTGAGTCGTGCTTCGGTAGCTCAGTTGGTAGAGCACTTGCCCGCGAAAGGCAAAGGTCCCGAGTTCGAGTCTCGGTCGGGCACACAGTTTTAATCTGCCAGGAAGTTTCATATCAGCGCACACTCCGCTGCAGAGTGAAAATCTCATTCTGGAAACATCCCCCAGGCTGTGGCTAAGCCATGTCTCCGCAATATCCTTTCTTTCAGGAGTGCTAGTTCTGCAAGGTTCGCAGGAGAGCTTCTGTAAAGTTTGGAAGGTAGGAGACGAGGTACTGGCAGAAGTAAAACTGTGAGTACCGGGCGTGAGTCGTGCTTCGGTAGCTCAGTTGGTAGAGCACTTGCCCGCGAAAGGCAAAGGTCCCGAGTTCGAGTCTCGGTCGGGCACACAGTTTTAATCTGCCAGGAAGTTTCAAATCGATGTTGTTCGGATATGGAGGAGATACAGAGAGACAGGAACTGTCGATGACACGTCTCGTTCAGGCCGCCCAAGGGCTACTACTGCAGTGGATGACCGCTACCTACGGTTTATGACTCGGAGGAACCCTGACAGCAACGCTACCATGTTGAATAATGCTTTTCGTGCAGCCGCAGGACGTCGTGTTACGACTCAAGCTACGCGAAATAGGCTGCATGATGCACAAGTTCACTCCCGACGTCCATTGCAACCGCGACACGATGCAGCGCGGTACAGATGGGCCCAACAACATGGACTGCCCAGGATTGACAGCACGTTTTCTTTACTGATGAGTTTCGCATATGCCTTCAGCCAGACAGTCGTCAGAGACGTGTTTGGAGGCAACCCGGTCAGGCTGAACGCCTTACACACTCTGTCCAGCGAGTACAGCAAGGTGGAGGTTTCCTGCTGTTTTGGGGTGGCATTATGTGGGGCCGACGTACGCCGTTGATGGTCATGGAAGGTGCCATAACGGCTGTACAATACGTGAATGCCATCCTCCAACCGCTAATGCAACCATATCGGCAGCGTATTGGCGAGGCATTCGTCTTCATGGACGACAATTCGCGCCCCTCTCCCTAGTGCACAATTTGTGAATGACTTCCTTCAGGATAACGACATCGCTCGATTAAAGTGGCAAGCATGTTCTCCAGACATGAACCTTATCGACATGCCTGGGATAGATTGAAAAGGGCTGTTTATGGACGATGTGACCCACCAACCACTCTGAGAGAAGTACGCCGAATCGCCATTGAGGAGTGGGACAATCTGGACCAACAGCGCCTTGATGAACTTGTGGATAGTATGCCACGACGAATGCAAGCATGCATCAATACAAGAGGACGTGCTACTTGGTATTAGAGGTACCGATGTGTACAGCAATCTGGACCATCACCTCTGAAGGTCTCGCTGTACGGTGGTACAACATGCAATGTGTGGTTTTCAAGAGCAATAAAAAGGGCGGAAATGATGTTTATGTTGTTGATCTCAATTCCAATTTTTCCGTACAAATTCCGAAACTCTCGGAACCGAGGTGATCCAAAACTTTTTTTGGTGTGTGTATTTGGTTCGAACAAGGCAGACTGGGTGCTTCAAGAGGATAATGACCGAAACATCGCAGCAGTCTCTGTACCGCGTGGAAACAAGACAATGGGGTGTCCACGATGGACTGGCCTGCAATGTCTCCGAACGCAAATCCGATCGAAAATGTTTGGTCGTATATTAATGTGAAGCTTACAGGGAAGCGAACATGTACTTTGAAGCAGCTTTCATATAAAATCAGGGCGATGTGGAGATCGCTACCGAGAGAATATGCAGACAATCTCGTGAAAAGCACGCCAAAAAGGTGGCAAGCTATAATCGATCATGGCGGCGATAGGATTAACTATTAGGGGATTGTGCAATTAATAATAACATGTATTTTCATGCAGACATATAATAGTCTCTTTTATTTCATAAAGATAATGTCGTGCACTTTCTTGTGGAACTGACTGTAGATGGGACATTTTACTCATCATCACTGTCGAGATTGCAGGAAGAGGTGCTTTGCTGGGCAGTTGACACTCTTTAGCAAAACGTGTCTTTGCTGGGTGACGAATGCAGAGCCGCGGCTCATCATGCTATGCCACGACAAGCGACGCAGAGCCGTGCTTCCGCTGACGGCAGCACGCTGTGCGTCCAGAGGAGACTGGTTCGCCGCGGTGATTTCTCTCCGTGACGTCACTATGACGTATCGCGCCCAGTATCGACCGTTAGGGAATCTATCGACTTGTGTGGTCATATCGAGACTGAGGGCCGTGAGCCTCCCATGGCGTGAAGCTCACACCTGGTATACTTGTTGCCGTAACTTAATGGTGTGACTAGTTGCTGTTTGCAATATCTAATTACTTCCAAGCATTAATGCGTATCTACGCAGGTTATGTTCATTTCAGAAATGCTGTCTGCAAATGCGCCATCATTGTGCGTGCTTCATTAGTATTAATAAATGGGAACGTATTTATATGTCGCGCATCAGTGGATAAATCACATCTTGCCTCATCTTATTCGATGCGACCTTAGTTTTAACTGATCTGTTTATTCATTTGAGGACCATAAGCATAACGTAATGTTGTCTAGTTACATATACAAAATTATACGTACTTTGCACGCCAGGATAATACATGTAGTATTACCGTAACACGCTTCTGAAACCATAAAAGGATTGTAAATACGGAGTATCGTTGTGACTGTTGACCAACGTATTTCTAACATTTACTGTCATTACATGTTTCATGCTTAATTTCTGAATTATTGACAATGGCAACTGACAGCAGAGAGAGAGCACTCTTATATGTACAAACGTCGAATATTACAGACCATATTTTCTTGCTCGTACGGAGGTATAAAGTTAGTCGTTTTCCCCTCGCTCGATGTGCATGGGTGACAAGAAAGGAAATAAATGACTAGTGGTAGTACAGGGTATCATCCTCCACATTCCGCAAAAAATTGAGTAGGAGGTCTTCGAATATTTTAGAAAAGCGAATATATATATATATATATATATATATATATATATATATATATATATATATATATATATTACAAGTTGCAAGACGAGAACTAGCGCTCCAACTACACTTTCGAGCTCCGTCATGCTACCCAGTGCGCCATTGTTGACACTTGCAACTTTGTCTGTTCCTCGTTCAGACATCTTGAAGACTTCAGCCACCTAAACGTTTTCACCTTATATTTAACTGTAACAAATCGTGCAATCAGCAACGCGTTTTCGAGAGATCCTCAGTATTTGAAGCAGCATATATCCATAGAACATACGTTGTAGTGTAAAACCTAACAAATACCAGCTTCAACTAAACGACGAAATCCAATATGTCTTCTCCCACTTCTCAGAACTAGATACGACCACCACAGTCGATACACACCCCAAGCAGTCGAAACTGGGCATGTACGCATCATAGTGCCTTCACGAAGAGTATCACCGTGGTGAGACTAAAACTATCGGCACAAGGACCGTCCATTCAGGCGTGAACGATGAGCGTGCTTAGTTTCTGACGTCATAGCGTGGAAAAAGTACGTTGGATACGGAGCAATATCAAGCATGATACACTCCTGGAAATTGAAATAAGAACACCGTGAATTCATTGTCCCAGGAAGGGGAAACTTTATTGACACATTCCTGGGGTCAGATACATCACATGATCACACTGACAGAACCACAGGCACATAGACACAGGCAACAGAGCATGCACAATGTCGGCACTAGTACAGTGTATATCCACCTTTCGCAGCAATGCAGGCTGCTATTCTCCCATGGAGACGATCGTAGAGATGCTGGATGTAGTCCTGTGGAACGGCTTGCCATGCCATTTCCACCTGGCGCCTCAGTTGGACCAGCGTTCGTGCTGGACGTGCAGACCGCATGAGACGACGCTTCATCCAGTCCCAAACATGCTCAATGGGGGACAGATCCGGAGATCTTGCTGGCCAGGGTAGTTGACTTACACCTTCTAGAGCACGTTGGGTGGCACGGGATACATGCGGACGTGCATTGTCCTGTTGGAACAGCAAGTTCCCTTGCCGGTCTAGGAATGGTAGAACGATGGGTTCGATGACGGTTTGGATGTACCGTGCACTATTCAGTGTCCCCTCGACGATCACCAGTGGTGTACGGCCAGTGTAGGAGATCGCTCCCCACACCATGATGCCGGGTGTTGGCCCTGTGTGCCTCGGTCGTATGCAGTCCTGATCGTGGCGCTCACCTGCACGGCGCCAAACACGCATACGACCATCATTGGCACCAAGGCAGAAGCGACTCTCATCGCTGAAGACGACACGTCTCCATTCGTCCCTCCATTCACGCCTGTCGCGACACCACTGGAGGCGGGCTGCACGATGTTGGGGCGTGAGCGGAAGATGGCCTAACGGTGTGCGGGACCGTAGCCCAGCTTCATGGAGACGGTTGCGAATGGTCCTCGCCGATACCCCAGGAGCAACAGTGTCCCTAATTTGCTGGGAAGTGGCGGTGCGGTCCCCTACGGCACTGCGTAGGATCCTACGGTCTTGACGTGCATCCCTGCGTCGCTGCGGTCCGGTCCCAGGTCGACGGGCACGTGCACCTTCCGCCGACCACTGGCGACAACATCGATGTACTGTGGAGACCTCACGCCCCACGTGTTGAGCAATTCGGCGGTACGTCCACCCGGCCTCCCGCATGCCCACTATACGCCCTCGCTCAAAGTCCGTCAACTGCACATACGGTTCACGTCCACGCTGTCGCGGCATGCTACCAGTGTTAAAGACTGCAATGGAGCTCCGTATGCCACGGCAAACTGGCTGTCACTGACGGCGGCGGTGCACAAATGCTGCGCAGCTAGCGCCATTCGACGGCCAACACCGCGGTTCCTGGTGTGTCCGCTGTGCCGTGCGTGTGATCATTGCTTGTACAGCCCTCTCGCAGTGTCCGGAGCAAGTATGGTGGGTCTGACACACCGGTGTCAATGTGTTCTTTTTTCCATTTCCAGGAGTGTAGATATTCTGAATGTGT
This sequence comes from Schistocerca americana, assembly GCF_021461395.2. Lineage (NCBI taxonomy): Eukaryota > Metazoa > Arthropoda > Insecta > Orthoptera > Acrididae > Schistocerca > Schistocerca americana. Next base: position 893,352,518 of record NC_060130.1, on the reverse strand, counting down.
GTTTGAACGTAGACCAACGCCACCTACGTTTCAGTACAGATTAGACTCCTATAACCTGAGCTGAACTGCCCGCCATGTTTTCCCAAAGTTTAGAAAAACATGGCATACGTAACACGATACGAATGGAGATTTATAATTAAATGTATTGAAGAATTCGTCGTAAATATTGGTGAGTGCTCAGTTCTAAACTGCACTAATCATTACAAAAATGGTTTTCGCATATTTAGATTTCCAAGTGACCCCTAACAAGGCACAAGATGGGCAATAAATCGCTGCAGAGACAATTAGAAAGCAAGACCTGGTGCTCAATTATGTATTTTAAGTATATGTTAATAAGGGTAGTTACAAACATGGAACCAGTCATATACAGTTGCGTTTCTTCCCCAGTCGAAAGCTACACTGAAGCAGTGCGTTTCAAAATTTTCGGTTCCTGTGATATTTTTGCACTTGGCATACTGAAGACATATTTATTGTGATGTATTGATAAATCGGTATCATAAACATACATACAGAAACTGAATAATACTTAACCCCATTTCTTATATATGTACGGTAAACGAAAGATAATTAAGATATTTTTATAGCAGGTTAGTCAAGGTGAGAGAACCTGCCGAAGTAACATAACATTCAAACAATAAAATTTTGACCACAAGTCAACAAACATCAAATTTTCTGTCTTATTTTTATATTCATGATAAATACACCTAATAACAACGTGACTTCCAGATACACAAAATTTACTGTTGGTGTTTGGTAATATTTTTAATTAACACTCAAGTTCCGAGTCTTCGCATGAACCTCAAATATTTTATAAGAAACACTGTAAAAAAGTTTCTTGAATAGGTTAACCACCCACAAGGTAAACATTGCCGAATGCTCATAGATGGGGAAAACATGGCGGACGATTCAACCTTTATATAGGAGTTCTAGTACAGATTCTGGAGTCTCCACATTGGCTTTCACTTGAAGCCCATATTTGGTGGGTTTTATATAATAACTTACGTCCCATGAATATATGCCGTTTCAAAGCACCAGCAAACTGTTCTCTCGAAAACCCATTTATTGGTACGATTTGTTTTCATAAAATGACGGGAAACGTTATACTGGTGGTTAAATAATTTTTGAATTGTAACTTGCGTGTAATGAAAGTATGCTGTTTCAAGGCAACGGCACATTGAAGATCCATCAAAACACATTTTTCTTCGTACAATTTATTGTAATCACATGTCAGTTAATATCACCGAGTAAAGCCGTAGAACACAGTAACATACAAGATAATGTGCCGCGTTACGGAAGTTCACTGTAGCCTAATGAATAGAGTGTAACAGATTCATGCGTGATGTGTTGCAGGTTCACGCCTCTCTACATCTAATTTTTCTCTACTCACTTTCATGCTTTCTAATAGGTTCTGAGACTTTCTTATTAATTTAATACATGTATAGTTAACAATATTCGATTTTATGAAAATATAAGTGGGTGCTGGGCTGGTTTTATCTACAAGAGAGCTTGCACTACGTGCAGTAAGATATTTTGTACTTTTTTTTAGCCTTGTAGTTCACATTTTCTAAAAATTCTGCCACTAGGTAGAAACAGTGCTCAAACAAGAATGATCTTAGTATTTTACTAAAAAGTGAGAATGATAAAATGCTACGGTCGCAGGTTCGAATCCTGCCTCGGGCATGGATGTGTGTGATATCCTTAGGTTAGCTAGGTTTAAGTAGTTCTAAGTCTAGGGTACTGATGACCTCAGATGTTAAGTCCCATAGTCCTTAGAGCCATTTGAACCATTTTTGTGCCTTTAGAAAAGTGCAAATGTCGACCGTCTGACTGGATTACTGAATATAAAGTCGTTGATGACTGGTCGGATATCCAATTCATCCAAAACATCGTGGTGGGCATGAAGAACAGCCGAGTTGTTCAATCGCTTCTGTCCCATTGTTGATCGGAGATATGACTTCAGACGTCTAAGGGCGCTAAATGACCGTTCTGCTGTTGCTGTCGTGATTGGAACTACACTCCTGGAAATTGAAATAAGAACACCGGGAATTCATTGTCCCAGGAAGGGGAAACTTTATTGACACATTCCTGGGGTCAGATACATCACATGATCACACTGACAGAACCACAGGCACATAGACACAGGCAACAGAGGATGCACAATGTCGGCACTAGTACAGTGTATATCCACCTTTCGCAGCAATGCAGGCTGCTATTCTCCCATGGAGACGATCGTAGAGATGCTGGATGTAGTCCTGTGGAACGGCTTGCCATGCCATTTCCACCTGGCGCCTCAGTTGGACCAGCGTTCGTGCTGGACGTGCAGACCGCGTGAGACGACGCTTCATCCAGTCCCAAACATGCTCAATGGGGGACAGATCCGGAGATCTTGCTGGCCAGGGTAGTTGACTTACACCTTCTAGAGCACGTTGGGTGGCACGGGATACATGCGGACGTGCATTGTCCTGTTGGAACAGCAAGTTCCCTTGCCGGTCTAGGAATGGTAGAACGATGGGTTCGATGACGGTTTGGATGTACCGTGCACTATTCAGTGTCCCCTCGACGATCACCAGTGGTGTACGGCCAGTGTAGGAGATCGCTCCCCACACCATGATGCCGGGTGTTGGCCCTGTGTGCCTCGGTCGTATGCAGTCCTGATTGTGGCGCTCACCTGCACGGCGCCAAACACGCATACGACCGTCATTGGCACCAAGGCAGAAGCGACTCTCATCGCTGAAGACGACACGTCTCCATTCGTCCCTCCATTCACGCCTGTCGCGACACCACTGGAGGCGGGCTGCACGATGTTGGGGCGTGAGCGGAAGACGGCCTAACGGTGTGCGGGACCGTAGCCCAGCTTCATGGAGACGGTTGCGAATGGTCCTCGCCGATACCCCAGGAGCAACAGTGTCCCTAATTTGCTGGGAAGTGGCGGTGCGGTCCCCTACGGCACTGCGTAGGATCCTACGGTCTTGGCGTGCATCCGTGCGTCGCTGCGGTCCGGTCCCAGGTCGACGGGCACGTGCACCTTCCGCCGACCACTGGCGACAACATCGATGTACTGTGGAGACCTCACGCCCCACGTGTTGAGCAATTCGGCGGTACGTCCACCCGGCCTCCCGCATGCCCACTATACGCCCTCGCTCAAAGTCCGTCAACTGCACATACGGTTCACGTCCACGCTGTCGCGGCATGCTACCAGTGTTAAAGACTGCGATGGAGCTCCGTATGCCACGGCAAACTGGCTGACACTGGCGGCGGCGGTGCACAAATGCTGCGCAGCTAGCGCCATTCGACGGCCAACACCGCGGTTCCTGGTGTGTCCGCTGTGCCGTACGTGTGATCATTGCTTGTACAGCCCTCTCGCAGTGTCCGGAGCAAGTATGGTGGGTCTGACACACCGGTGTCAATGTGTTCTTTTTTCCATTTCCAGGAGTGTACTTGGAGAAGCTTAATGCACTTCACTACCTCACATAACAGTTCTCCAACTGCAGGCTCTTGTGTAACGTACTTTCTTATATCACGCATGTTTTTTAAGACCAGTTGTTTTTTTATTCGCGATATCAGCTAACATATTCAAGTGTAAGCGCAGTCTCTCAAAATCTATCATTTTAGAAAAACTCAGTTGATTTTTCCAAATTTGTTTCACCTCTGTTTACTAAAAGCAAGCACTCTTGTTCAACTGCAATGACCTGTGTGAGGCCAGTTGAAGCAAACCTCTCAGTAATGCTAGATTGCACCGTTTCTGAAAAAGTTCAATGTAAATAGCTTTGTGGTATTCCTTTGGGGTTTTGAAAGTGTGCGGTGAGCTGACTTCGTTGTTTTCATACTTCTTTGGTATAGTTTGATTCCAAGGAAGCGAAGAATCATATACTTGTGAAGGTTTTCCTTCTAAACACAATTCCCAAAAGCATTCAAAACTATCACGCCTTTCATTCAATATGCAAATCAAGCCCTCATACATTTTTTCCAGATCAGCTACACTTAGATGAGGGCATTGAATTTTTTCATTGACATCGTCTACTGAGTTCATTGCATGGCAATAAAGACTTAAAAAGAAATAAGTCTGCAATTGTAACATTGACTCAAGGTAGCCTGCACATGTGTAACCTGCCTCTGTTTTGTCCTCTGCAAAAAATGTTTAAAAAAAACTCTAGAAGTTCTTCAAAGTTTTTCAATATTCTCAAGATACTAGAAGCTCCCATAGTCCATCGAGCCGGGCAAAGGGGTCGTAGACCAGCTTCGCCGTTGGCGCTCTCACAGCGTATGCTTCTGAAAAGTCCCATCCTTTTGTTGGATTCCCTTGCGGCCTTTATTAAGTTCTTGGCTAAAACCATAATATCTCTCATAGACGTAAGATGGCGGAGACTGTCTGCAACTGCCAAGTCTAAACTGTGAGCAGTGCAGTGCACATAACGTGCTTTTGGTTGTATATCCTAAACTAACTTTTTCAGTCCTTTGAACTTACCTCTCATATCCAAGGCACCATCATAGCACTGTCCTCGTAAGTTATCCATTGACAAATCAAGACGAGCAAAAACATCTTTTAAAATACTAAACAGAGTTTGTGATTCAGTGTTGGGGGTCACGTAGAAGCCAATAAAGTCTTCGTTGGCGATTAAGGAATCATCGACAGTACGAATACAAAATGACACTTGTTCGTAAATCGAAGAATCATTTATTTCGTCAACCATAATAGAAAAATATTCAGTCTTCTTGGTTGAAGCCAATACCTTTCTCAACACAGACTTCCCTAGTAGATCAATGATCTCGTTTCGACTATCGAGGGACGTCCACTTATATCCCGAACGCCCTAACCAATCTTTAAATTCAGGTATGTCATTATTTCGGAGTTCCAACAATTGAAAAAAAAATTGAGTTTACATCTTCGTGCCCTCTGATTGCTAGTCCTTGTCGCCATAGAAATTGCACGGTAGTAAAAATTGTCTCAAGAGTTAAATGGCCTTTCTTCTTATCACTGTCTAACTGTTCATTCAGTTGGGAAGCCACATTTCGGTTGGTGATAGAATTTAGTTTCAGAACATCTTCTTTCTGCGTAAACGTATTTTCATGAAGACGAAATTTTTTCAAAGCTTTTTTTCATTTAGAAAACCTTATGGAAGTAAATGCATCTCTTTTTTAAAGAAAATTGTAATAGATTTTTAGCATCTGCCTCTTTGCAGGTTTTGCAGAAAACTTTTTCGGTAGATGCTTCATATTCTAACCATGTATATTTGATGAAGACTTCTGAACTGATCTTCCCTTGCCGGATTGTCGAGGTTTCGGCTGTGAACAGTTCTCCCCCGAAGACGACGAAGCAATTGACGACGCAATAATTGTTGGAGGTTGACTTGCAGTATCATCAACTTCCAAGCGCGCCTCTTTGGTAACAAATTTATCCATTGCAAACTTAATTAACAATACACTAAGAGACTAAAGTAAACGAATTAAATATAGTCATATAAAATAGTCCACTAGACACTAAATTCGGAACACTAAACACGTCTGCAGCATGCACTGAACGAAACTATCCACACTGAATGACTGCGACAGCAGGGTGGGCTTTATATAGCCGCGGCGTCGTAATGTCTCGAAGCATGAAGGCGACGTGAGGCGGAGCGTTCCAGGCGCTTCTGCTCCAGCCCTTTTGATGTCGCCACGGCCACACCCACCGGCTCCAGACTTTACCCGAAGGTTCGCGCACCGGGACAAATTCTAAGTGTGCCCGCAGCACCGTAACACTATCATGATTCACACCACTCGTTTTCAGTTAACCTGCTTACTATTTGTTTTAACTCAGTACTGAATGTATCTTAAAAGGTAACTTTCGTCAAACAAGGAAAATAAAAAATTCCAACATAATTTTGTGATTTTAAAAAGCATAATCTAACTAATAATTTTCTTAAATTAACGAATTTTTGAGGGAGCTCGGGCCCTGTCAGGCCCCAATGGAGTCGATGCCTGTGGACATGCAGAAGAAATTACATTTCTTCGTCATAGGTTGTCGGTGGTAGACCGTACGACGCCCAATAGTATAGACCTTTTAGAGATCCTTCAGCCACAAAAACCGAAATATCAACGAGCAAATAACAACTCTGCAACGTGGATCGTAGGCCACACCCCATTGTTTATCACGCAGAATAGGCATGCTACTTTCATAGATTATTACTCTTGTATCGAAAATGAACACCTTAGAATAAGCTAACATCGTGAGTACAGGAAGTCATTTGGAAGTACGCTGAACATCAACAGTTAGATAATTAACGTCCAGTATTTCGGATAGTAGAGGTTGGCACTGAGCTCTATGTACGAACCCTAGTTGCTTCCTGAGATTTTTGCTCTACTCAAAATTTTAAGATACTATTCCAGGCGCTTAAAAATGCAGAAGGCAGTTTTATTTTCCCTTTTGTTTTCTTACATTTCTTTTCTCTCGCAGAACAATAGAGCCAATTTCCTTCAGCAATGAAGTGATAGTTATTTGTGTACCATACGCTTTGCTGTTTAGTACTTTGGAAAGAAGAAATATAAAGATGAAATTTTCTTTCATATATTGCATAACTGAAATTGCAAATAGTACATATTTTTGTTAATCTACTCACATCACAAATATGGAGAAAATGTTCATTTTTCCTTCCTATCAATGAATTTCCGTTCTTTTTTTCCTAATGGAATGTACAAAAATAAAAATGTAAAAGTGGTAGAAAAATAAAAAAAGGGAAAAAAAACAAAAATGTGGTTACGGTATTGGACTTCCACGCAGGCGAGCCGTGTACAAACCTCCAACGTGCCTTTTTTTTTTCCCTGTCGGCTTATTCAAATTTTTATCTGTGTCGTGTCAGTTTGCAACAGCCAGGCGTAAGGTAGGGACTTACAATGGCAGTTGATTCTGCGAACTACTCTGTTAGCAGCCGAAAGGAAATGGCTTTCGAATGGCAACCGCAAATGTTTGATCACAAGGCGACAAGTCAACCGAATCCTCCACCGGGAAACACATCAGCTGTCTCTTACACGGCATTAATGAGAAATGGTTCAAATGGCTCTGAGCACTATGCGACTTAACTTCTGAGGTCATCAGTCGCCTAGAACTTAGAACTAATTAAACCTAACTAAGCTAAGGACATCACACACATCCATGCCCGAGGCAGGATTTGAACCTGCGCCCGTAGCGGTCCCCCGGTTCCAGACTAGCGCCTAGAACCGCACGGCCACACCGCCGGCCATATTCTATAACCAGTGTATAGTATGACAACTGCCAAGACTACACAAAGAGAACAAATACACTCCTGGAAATTGAAATAAGAACACCGTGAATTCATTGTCCCAGGAAGGGGAAACTTTATTGACACATTCCTGGGGTCAGATACATCACATGATCACACTGACAGAACCACAGGCACATAGACACAGGCAACAGAGCATGCACAATGTCGGCACTAGTACAGTGTATATCCGCCTTTCGCAGCAATGCAGGCTGCTATTCTCCCATGAAGACGATCGTAGAGATGCTGGATGTAGTCCTGTGGAACGGCTTGCCATGCCATTTCCACCTGGCGCCTCAGTTGGACCAGCGTTCGTGCTGGACGTGCAGACCGCGTGAGACGACGCTTCATCCAGTCCCAAACATGCTCAATGGGGGACAGATCCGGAGATCTTGCTGGCCAGGGTAGTTGACTTACACCTTCTAGAGCACGTTGGGTGGCACGGGATACATGCGGACGTGCATTGTCCTGTTGGAACAGCAAGTTCCCTTGCCGGTCTAGGAATGGTAGAACGATGGGTTCGATGACGGTTTGGATGTACCGTGCACTATTCAGTGTCCCCTCGACGATCACCAGTGGTGTACGGCCAGTGTAGGAGATCGCTCCCCACACCATGATGCCGGGTGTTGGCCCTGTGTGCCTCGGTCGTATGCAGTCCTGATCGTGGCGCTCACCTGCACGGCGCCAAACACGCATACGACCATCATTGGCACCAAGGCAGAAGCGACTCTCATCGCTGAAGACGACACGTCTCCATTCGTCCCTCCATTCACGCCTGTCGCGACACCACTGGAGGCGGGCTGCACGATGTTGGGGCGTGAGCGGAAGACGGCCTAACGGTGTGCGGGACCGTAGCCCAGCTTCATGGAGACGGTTGCGAATGGTCCTCGCCGATACCCCAGGAGCAACAGTGTCCCTAATTTGCTGGGAAGTGGCGGTGCGGTCCCCTACGGCACTGCGTAGGATCCTACGGTCTTGGCGTGCATCCGTGCGTCGCTGCGGTCCGGTCCCAGGTCGACGGGCACGTGCACCTTCCGCCGACCACTGGCGACAACATCGATGTACTGTGGAGACCTCACGCCCCACGTGTTGAGCAATTCGGCGGTACGTCCACCCGGCCTCCCGCATGCCCACTATACGCCCTCGCTCAAAGTCCGTCAACTGCACATACGGTTCACGTCCACGCTGTCGCGGCATGCTACCAGTGTTAAAGACTGCAATGGAGCTCCGTATGCCACGGCAAACTGGCTGACACTGACGGCGGCGGTGCACAAATGCTGCGCAGCTAGCGCCATTCGACGGCCAACACCGCGGTTCCTGGTGTGTCCGCTGTGCCGTGCGTGTGATCATTGCTTGTACAGCCCTCTCGCAGTGTCCGGAGCAAGTATGGTGGGTCTGACACACCGGTGTCAATGTGTTCTTTTTTCCATTTCCAGGAGTGTATTTCAATGACGGGACCGACAGTTCATAATGTTGTGGGGGAAAAAAAAAAAAGCACGATGGAGTTTTGAACACGGCTCGCCCCTTGGGAGTCCAACACCACGAACACCATGATGCGATTGCTGACTGCCGCTCACCTATACTGTAATTCTCTTTCTTAGACTGTGCACTGTTTCTGGGTTTCTTTCCCACAGTCAATACACCGTATTCGTATCTTCATGCTTGATCTGTGTTCAATTTTTGACAGGCTATCCACTGGACCATCTTACCACTAAATCTGGGGGGGGGGGGGGGAGGGGGTGCGATGGTAGTTTCCCTTGTTAGATTCCTGCCTAACCACACCCTCGGAAATCACGACATATGAGTAAACATCAAAGTATTCGTAACAAGCGAGACTAAAAATATCTTTGCTGGTCGTTTCACTTGCAGGAGTTTCATCTTTCGTTTTTAATCGAACTGAAGTCACAAAATAGAATAAACTCGTTCCAGAGACAGCACGCTCTTATATGTAAATAATATGGAATATTTCAGGACATACTTCTGTTGCATGAATAACAAAGAATCAGAATCAGTTACAAACGCGAAAACTGAAAGAAAGATGTTGGTATATAGCAGGGCGCCAACCTGCTGCCGTCGACACCACTATCAGATGCCTCTAATCACAAGACCACACTGTTGACATTCAAAACTTGGTCGTAGTGTTGATGTTAGGCTCTATTAAAGGCATTCTACCGCTGATGTGTCGGTAATTGAAATTTAGTTGTAAGAAATCGTACGAAATGTTTCTGATAAATCCTCAATGTGCCATTGCCTTGAATCGGCATACTGTCATAATACGCAAGGTACCATCAGAGAGGGTCCTAGTTTATCCGCCGCCGGGGTACTAGTATTACGACGGTGAGTCAAATGAAAACCTTAAATATTTTTTAAATATTATTTATTGTGCAGAAGTGGTACAAAGCTGTATCACTTTTCAACACAATCTCCCCCACGCTAAATGCAAGTCCTCCAGCACTTACAAAGTGCATAAATTCCTTTAGAAGAAAATTCTTTTGGTAGTCCGCGCAACCACTCATGCACTGCGTGGCCTACCTCTTCATCAGAACGGAACTTCTTTCTTCCCATTGCGTCTTTGAGTGGTCCAAACATATGGAAATCACTTGGGGCAAGGTCTGGTGAGTATGGTGGATGAGGAAGACACTCAAAATGCAGGTCTGTGATTGTTGCTACTGTTGTATGGGCAGTGTGGGGCTTTGCATTGTCATGTTGCAAAAGGACACCTTCTGACAGCAATTCACGTCGCTTTGATTTGTTTGCAGGCCGCAGATGATTTTTTAGGAGATCTGTGTATGATGCACTGGTGACAGTGGTCACTCTAGGCTTGTAATGCTCCAAAATGACGCCTTTTTCGTCCCAAAAGAGAGCCAGCATAGCCTTCCCTGCTGATGGTTCTGTTCGAAACTTCTTTGGTTTTGGTGATGAGGAATGGTGCCATTCCTTCCTCGCTCTCTTCGTTTCCGGTTGGTGGAAGTGAACCCAGGTTTCGTCCCCAGTAACGATTCTTGCAAGAGAGCCATCACCTTCTCGTTTAAAGTGCCTAAGAAGTTCTTCACAAGCATCAACACATCGTTCTCTCATTTCAGGAGTCAGCTGCCATGGCACCCATCTTGCAGACACTTTGTGAAAATGGAGCATATCATGCACAATGTGGTGTGTTTGACGCATGACTAGTTTGTAAGCATGCTGCAATGTCATTCAGTGTCACTCGGCGGTTTTCGTTCACTATGGCTTCAACTGCTGCAATGTTCTGTGGAGTCACAACTCGTTGTGCCTGACCTGGACGAGGAGCATCTTCCACTGAAGTCACACCATTTGCGAACTTCCTACTCCATTCGTAGACCTGCTGGTGTGACAAACATGCATCACCGTACTGAACCTTCATTTGCCGATGAATTTCAATAGGTTTCACACCTTCACTACGCAAAAACCGAGTAACAGAACGCTGAAACTTCCTGACAGATTAAAACTGTGTGCCCGACCGAGACTCGAACTCGGGACCTTTGCCTTTCGCGGGCAAGTGCTCTACCAACTGAGCTACCGAAGCACGACCCACGCCTGGTACTCACAGCTTTACCTCTGCCAGTACCTCGTCTCCTACCTTCCAAACTTTACAGAAGCTCTCCTGCGAACCTTGCAGAGTGAAACTCTCATTCTGGAAACATCCCCCAGGCTGTGGCTAAGCCATGTCTCCGCAATATCCTTTCTTTCAGGAGTGCTAGTTCTGCAAGGTTCGCAGGAGAGCTTCTGTGAAGTTTGGAAGGTAGGAGACGAGATACTGGCAGAAGTATAGCTGTGAGTACCGGGCGTGAGTCGTGCTTCGGTAGCTCAGATGGTAGAGCACCTGCCCGCGAAAGCCAAAGGTCCCGAGTTCGAGTCTTGGTCGGGCACACAGTTTTAATCTGCCAGGAAGTTTCATACCAGCGCACACTCCGCTGCAGAGTGAAAATCTCATTCTGGAAACAGAACGCTGTTATTTCCTGGTGCAAGTCGCAAGTGGGGCGGCCATCTTTATACTGATAGTGCGACGGTATGTGTGCATTTGCACTATGCTGCCACCTACAGGCCATTCTGCACACTGTTTGTAGCACGCTTACCAACTTACAGGATAACGGCGCGAAATTTCGATTTGTTATTACAAATTTAAGGTTTTCATCTGACTCACCCTCTGATCTTGCCCTCACCCCTCCCCCCTCCCCCTCAGCCCACCCTCCAGTTGGTGAAATTGACTAGCGGGGCAACTAATTCATTCCTACTATTCAAAAATTTGTTACCGTAATTTTGTTTTAGGATTTAGGAAAAAACACATAGCATTGAATCTTAATTTATTATCGCACTTACAAACCAAAAATGGAATTGCTCATTCAGTTTAAAAAGAAAATAACAAGTAATATAAGAGTAGATTGCCTCGCTTTTGCAGATGATCTGACAATTTAAACTAGGACTGTTACCACAGCTGAAAAACAAACTGAAATTCTTAAAGAAATTGCAGAAAATGTAGGACTACAAATATCATTCGAAAAAACGGAATACATGACGTGCAACAAATAAGCACCAAAGTTTTTCAATATAAAATATCGGAAAATAAAAAGGGTTTCTCAGTTTAAATACTTGGGGGAATCATACAAGAAAACGGTCTGGTAAAAGCTACAAACGAAGATCGCTCTCAAAAAATGGCAGTTGCGTTCAGATTAACACAAAATATTTATAATAAAAATCGCTTCCTAAATCCAGTAAACTCAGGCATTGCAGCACTGTTATCAAACCTGAATATCTTTATGGGGCAGAGATTAACACAAAATATTTATAATAAAAAACCACTTTCTTAATTCAGTAAACTCAGGCATTGCAGCACTGGAATCAAACCTGAATGTTTTTATGGAGCAGAAACTTTAATTTTAAATAGAAAGAGGGATATTTAAGAAATTTAAAAGAGAAGAAAGAAAGATTATTAGGAAAATATTAGGCCCAAACTTACTGGTGGAGAGACTTATAGGCTTAAAAGTAATAAGGAAGTAGAAGAATACGCAGACATATATGGTGACATGTGGAAACGAAGACTTACACTTTATGGGATCATTGGCATGGCACCCACTAGGTTGAGAAAACAAATAGTAGAATTCTACGAAAACAGAATTAGGGCCAAAAATGAGCCAATTAAATGGATCAGGAGGATCCTTAAAGTAGCTGGTTTAACTCTGGCAGACGTTAGAGGTAGAAAAACATTCAGGCTAAAGATATTTCCTTGGAAAGTTGGTCAGAGGGAAATTAGAAAACAAACTGGAACACCGTGGTCTGATGAAAGAGAGACACTTCATACTGAAAGGATGAAACAAATTTGGACACAAAGGAAGGCCAACCATCCAAGGTGACATTGATGGATTGTACCTCGCGTGGTCCTGTTGGGCCCATACGTGAATAATAATAATAATAATAATAATAATAATAATAATAATAATAATATAACAAGAAAAACTATAGAAAAGCCACTTTGCAAGCTTTTCTGTACACAAAATCGGTGACAAAGTCACTGATTTCAACACTGATATCGTGTTCAATACTAATCAAAGGTAAAAAGGTTAGTCTACTTTGCAACAACGCCGACTTGAGACCATTTTTTATCATTTTTAATTTAGAAAAATATCTTTCACTGTGAGCTACTGAGATTAGTAATGTTAGATAACTTCTAAGTGTGGTAGATAAATTCGTAAATACTGGAATTAAACTCATTCAAAACTAAATGTACATAGAGGAGGGCCCAATGAACATGTGAGTCACAGCTGTTTTGAAGGCTGAGAGTACAAATTAATAATTAGCTGAGTGATCGATCGTTCAGCATTCGGCGCCCTACCGGAGCCGGCGCCGGTTGCGGTGCACCCCTTGCAGCTCCGTGTAGGACCGCGTCTGATTGTAAGACAGAAACAACAGAATACGGTGAAATCCAGTATGGAGTCTCCGAAGCAGCAAGCGAGTGACGACACGTGATCCGACCCGAATGCTATTGGCTATTCTTGTTTCGGGCCGAGCTGTCCCCAACGATAATTCAGGCTGACTCCACAGTCGCGTCGTCGGCCGGCACCGACTGGGAGCAGGCGGGAATGCTGCGCCGTCCAAATATACCGCTGCTGCCAGCGTGGGAGTGGACTGTCTGCGCCTGTTACTCCTTGGCGTTTCGTGAGTCTATGGACGATAGTGAATAACATAATTTCAATGAATTCTTCACACGTCGTAGTTTATACGTAGCCACTATACACTCTTATGCAGTCTTCAACCGTAAGGAAATATGAATTAGCAATACCGAAAGCACTCACTGAAAATTCGCCCATATATCCTCAGTTTCCTTTGATTATACAGGGTGGTCCATTGATCGTGACCGGGCCAAATATCTCACGAAATAAGCATTAAACGAAAAAACTACAAAGAACGAAACTTGTCTAGCTTGAAGGGGGAACCAGATGGCGCTATGGTTGGCCCGCTAGATGTCGCTGCCGTAAGTCAAACGGCTATCAACTGCGTTTTTTTTTTTTTTTTTTTTTTAATAGGAACCCCTATTTTTTATTACATACTCGTGTAGTACGTAAAGAAATATGAATGTTTTAGTTGGACCACTTTTTTCGCTTTGTGATAGATGGCGCTGTAATAGTCACAAACATACGGCTCACAATTTTAGACGAACAGTTGGTAACAGGTAGGTTTTTAAATTAAAATACAGAACGTAAGTACGTTTGAACATTTTATTTCGGTTGTTCCAATGTGATACATGTACCTTTGTGAACTTATCATTTCTGAGAACGCATGCTGTTACAGCGTGATTACCTGTAAATACCACAATAATGCAATAAACGCTCAAAATGATGTCCGTCAATCTCAATGCATTTGGCAATACGTGTAACGACATTCCTCTCAACAGCGAGTAGTTCGCCTTCCGTAATGTTCGCACATGCATTGACAACGCGCTGACGCATGTTGTCAGGAGTTGTCGGTGGATCACGATAGCAAATATCCTTCAACTTTCCCCACAGAAAGAAATCCGGGGACGTCAGGTCCGGTGAACGTGCGGGCCATGGTACGGTGCTTCGGCGACCAATCAACCTGTCATGAAATATGCTATTCAATACCGCTTCAACCGTACGCGAGCTATGTGCCGGACATCCATCATGTTGGAAATACATCGCCATTCTGTCATGCAGTGAAACATCTTGTAATAACATCGGCAGAACATTACGTAGGAAATCAGCATACATTGCACCATTTAGATTGCCATCGATAAAATGGGGGCCAATTATCCTTCCTCCCATAATACCGCACCATACATTAACCCGCCAAGGTCTTTGATGTCCACTCGTCGCAGCCATCGTGGATTTTCCGTTGCCCAATAGTGCATATTATGCCGGTTTACGTTACCGCTGTTCGTGAATGACGCTTCGTCGCTAAATAGAACACGTGCAAAAAATCTGTCATCGTCCCGTAATTTCTCTTGTGCCCAGTGGCAGAACTGTACACGACGTTCAAAGTCGTCGCCATGCAATTCCTGGTGCATAGAAATACGGTACGGGTGTAATCGATGTTGATGTGGCGTTCTCAACACCGACGTTTTTGAGATTCCCGATTGTCGCGCAGTTTGTCTGTTACTGATGTGCGGATTAGCCGCGACAGCAGCTAAAACATCTGCTTGGACATCATCATTTGTTGCAGGTCGTGGTTGACGTTTCACACGTTGCTGAACACTTCCTGTTTCCTTAAATATGGTACTATCCGGCGAACGGTCCGGACACTTGGATGATGTAGTTCAGGATACCGAGCAGCATACATAGCACACGCCCGTTGGGCATTTTGGTCACAATAGCCATACATCAACACGATATCGACCTTCCCCGCAATTGGTAAACGGTCCATTTTAACACGGGTAATGTATCACGAAGCAAATACTGTTCGCACTGGCGGAATGTTACGTGATACCACGTACTTATACGTTTGTGACTATTACTGCGCCATCTATAACAAAGCGAAAAAAGTGGTCCAACTAAAACATTCATATTTCTTTACGTACTACACGAATATGTAATAAAAAATGGGGGTTCCTATTTAAAAAAGGCAGTTGATATCCGTTTGACCTATGGCAGCGCCATCTAGCGGGCCAACCATAGCGCCATCTGGTTTCCCCCTTCAAGCTAGACGAGTTTCGTTCTTTGTAGTTTTTTCGTTTGATACCTATTTCGTGAGATATTTGCACCGGGCACTATCAGTGGACCACCCTGTATATACAGCAGCGATACGAAAGTTAGAGTTTATGGGATGGTTACAGACTTGTAATGTGTTTCATGTACACTGCATACACACACAAGGTTTTTCATTACACTTAAGTACAACCCATATGGAAATCTGTTAGTACACTACTTAATCCCTGAATGTTCGTACACGATGTACGTCAATATAGGTAATGTTCACAAAGTGGAAAACAAGCCAGCTTATTTTTAACGCTTTTGAGAGTTCATGGTCCAGGTAAAACTAGTGACAGTAGTAACAGTCATAGTAACGGAATGACCGAATATAAAAGAGCTGAATGTCGTAGGTCAGCCAAAATTACACTGTAAGATAAAAAAAGCACCTCGAAGGAATTATTCGAATGGGACGTACATGTACATGCAAACAAATGATTACAATTTCAGAAAAATGGGCTGATTTATTCAGGAGAAACAGCTTCTGGCCATTATGCAAGCAGGTATGCGGCCTGGCATTGATTAATAGTTGTTGGATGTCCTCCTGAGGGATGAGGTGCCCAATTCTGTCCAACTGGCTGTTAGATCATCAAAATCTTGAGTTGGTTGCAGGGCTGTGCCCATAATGCTCCAAAGTTCTCTTTTGGGGAGAGAACCGGCGACCTTGCTGGCCAAGGCAGGGTTTGGCAAGCACGAAGACAAGCAGCAGAAACTCTCAACGTGTGCAGTCGGGAATTATCTTGTTGAACTATATGTCCAGGATGGCTTACCATGAAGGGCAACAAAACGAGGCATAGAATATCGTCAACGTACCGCTATGCTGTCAGGATGCCGCGGATTACAACCAAAGGGGGCCTGCTATGAAAAGAAGTGGCACCACAGACCACGACTCCGGATTGTTGGGCTATATGGCGGGCGACAGCCAGGTTGGTACCCTACCAATGTCTGGGACGTCTCCAGACAGGTCTGCGCTGGTCATCGGGGCTCAGTTCGCAGCGGTACGCATACTTGAAGACAACTGTGCTCCAGTCAATGAGATTCCAGGTCGAAGAGGTATATAGAGACCTGCCGGACAGCGGTGGGATACCAACCTGGCTGTCGCCCGCCATATGGACCGACGACAACCAGGAGCGATGGTATGGGGTGCCATTTCATTTTATAGAAGGGCCTTTTTGGTTGTCATCCGCGGCATCCTTACAGCCCAGTTGTTGTTGTTGTCTTCAGTGTGAAGAGTGGTTTGATGCAGCTCTCCATGCTACTCTGTCCTGTACTAGCCTCTTCATCTCCAAATAACTATTTCAGCATACATCCTTCTGAATCTCCTTACTGTATTGATCTCCTGGTCTCCCCCTACGATTTTTACTCCCCCCCCCCCACCTCACAATTCCCTCCAATACTAAATTGGTATCCCTTGATGTCTCAGAATGTGTCCTATCAACCGATCCCTTCTTTTGGTCAAGTTGTGCGACACCTTTCTTGGATCCTCAGTTCTATTCAGTACTTCCTCATCAGTTACGTGATCGACCCATCTAATCTTTAACATTCTTCTGTAGCACTACATTTCGAAAGCTTCTATAACTGTTGATCGTCCATGTTTCACTTCCATACATGGCTACACTCCTGACAAATACCTTCGAAAAAGATTTCCTAACACCTAAATCTATATTCGATGTTAAAAAATTTCTCTTCTTCAGAAACACTTTTCTTGCCATAGCCAGTCGACATTTTATTTATTCTCTACTTCGAGCATCATCCGTTATTTTGCTGACCGAAAAGCAAACCTCATCTACTACGTTAAGTGTCTCGTTTCTTAATCTAATTCACTTAGAATCGGCTGGTTTAATTCGACTGTATTCCATTAACCTTGTTTTGCTTTTTTTTATGTTCATCTTACGAGTATATTCCCCTTTCAAGACGCCGTCCGCTCCAAGTCTTTAGCTGTCTGACAGAATTACGATGTCATCAGCAAACCTCAAAGTTTTTATTTCTTCTCCCTGCACTTCAATTCCTACTCCACATTTTTCTTTTGTTTCGTCTACTGCTTGCTCAATGTACAGGTTGAATAACACTGGAAATATTTTTTTACCCTGTCTCACTCCCTTCTCAACCACTGCTCTCTTCTCATGGCCCTGCCGTCTAGTTTGTATACAAGTTGTAAATAACCTTTCTCTCTCTGCATTTTACACCTGTTACTTTCATAATTTCAAAGAGCGTATTCCATTCAACACTGTCAAAAGTTTTCTCTAAGTCTACAAATACCATAAATTGTAGGTTTGCCTTTCCTTGACTTATATTCTAAGAGAAGTGATAGTGATAGTATTACCTCGCGTGTTCCTACATTTCTCCAGAAACCAAACTGATCTTGCCCGAGGTCGGCCTCTACCAGTTTTGCCATTCTTTTGTAAATTCATTTATTTTGCAACCATGATTTTGTAAGTTGACAGTTTGGTAATATTCACACTAGTCAGCATGTGATTTCTTTGGAATTGTTACATTCTTCCTAAAGTTTGAGGGTATTCCACCTGTCTCATACATCTTGCTTACCAGGTGGAATATTGTAGTTATGGCTGGCTCTCGCAAGGATATCAGTAATTTTGGTGGAATATTGTCTACTCCAGGGGTCTTGTTTCGACGTAAATCTTTCAATGCTCTATCACATTCTTCTCGCAGTATCATCTTTCCCATCTCATCTTCATCTACTTCCTCCTACCGTTCTATAATGTGCCTTCAAGTTCATTTCCCTTGTAGCCGTTCGATTTACTCCTTCAAAACATTTAAAAGTTTGAAAATGCTGATCTATCGGTAAAAAAAAGTGAGTAATCTATTTATATTGGCTGTGCAATGGTGGCAAAATGCATTTTTTGTACTTGATGTACATATTTTTGGATGGCAATCCTCATTCAAACATTTAATCGTTCTACAAAATTTAAAACTAAAATTCTTGTTGCACTTTGGACAAAATAATGCAGATGAAGATTTAAACAAAAGAATGGGTTATAAATAAAATGAAATTCAAGTAACATGAGACATAGAAATAATGATGCAGTAACGTAGACTAAAATATAAAATAATACAATAGAAAAAATTAAGTCAAAGTCAATAGATAAAAATAAGCAAAATCACATGCACAAAGATTCCAGGTGAAAAAAGGATGACTGGTAGAGAGAATAAGATCAAATGAACTAGTTATTATGTTAAAATGTTAACATAATAAATGACAGTTAAAATGACCTGTCAAAGGATTAGAAATTTAAAAAATACAATTAAACCAATTAACTGAATAAAAATAATTATCCATAGGCATTTCCAAGGATTTGAAGATAAAATTTTTTAAAGTTTCTTACAAAATTCAAACCCACAACCTTCTGTACATCAGAAACATACCTTAACAATTACACCAGAACGCTGCTGGAGCACATTTTTAAGGCCCTAGAATATCACACGAAATTCCGAAATTTTTCGTCGATTATTCACAAACAAAGGCACACCAAGGTGAATGGCTGCAAGGTGTGATACCTGGAATCTTAACATACATCACCATATTGATGGTTTCAAAAAGTCGATCCCGCCCCTGCCGATCTCTCCTTTTGAGCTCTTGATATTCATCCAGCTGCTTCTCTTTTCTCTACAAGACCACTTTAATTTACCTATAGGCGGTATCTATCTATCTCCTAGTTACATATGCTTCTGGAAAAAGCATGTTTGTGGTATCAGTTGTATAGTTATTTTTTATTCTCTACCGGTTTCAGTTATTACAGCTATCTTCACAGGAGAAAGACAGTGTACATCTCCTGTGAAGAGGGTTGTAATAACATCCCCACCATGGCAAGGTCTGTGGTCCGTGGGAGCGACATGCTGGCTGTACGCGTTGGTTTGTAAACACGTATCTTCTACTGGTACCTTCGTGAAAAGGGAGACCATATCGAGGCTGACCATTACTTCACTTGAGCCTATCATATGTTTTATATCATTTGTGACTTTTTAGTGTGGTATCTACAATGGACGACTATGTGACAGTAATTTAGTTAAATACGTTGCCAGTCCATATGTAGGAGATCCAGTAGCACTAACGAGTTTTGTCAGTGGTAAGCCGTCTATGTTTATTTTAGGTAGACCATACAGCTTGAATGGCCTAGGTGCTCTTCACTGGTAGAGAATAACCATGCACTTGTACTGAAACTCTCAACGACCTCTAGCTCTCTCGACTTATCCGTATCCCATCTCCTTTATTTCATATCTTTTGCAGTTTCTTCAGTTTTCATCAACATTCATAACCAGTAAATTGCGGCTGGTCCACATCTGCCCCTGGAAATGTCTTACAGTTTAAAACCTGGTTGCAAAATTTCTATCTTACCGTTATATAATCAGTCTGAAACATTATGATGTCTCCAGGTCCCTTCCATATATACAACCTTATTTCGTGAGTCTGTAAGCAAGTGTTAGCTTAGTCCAGAATTCTACCAAGTGGCTTCTTCCTCAGTCCTTCACCCAATCCACATTCACCTACTATTTTTCCTTCTATTCCTTTCCCTGCTATCCAACTTCAGTCCTCCATCGTAATTAAGTTTTCCTCTCCCTTAAAGATTTGAACAATTTGTTTTAGTTCATCACACATTTTTCAACCTCTTCATCACCTGCAGAGCTAGTTGGCGTGTAAACTTTTTACTAATGTGGTGGGTGGTGGTGTCAATTATTTTTTTCTGTGATAATGCATTCATTATACTGTTCGTAGTAGGTTACTCGCCTTCCTATGTTCTTATTCATTATTAGACCTACCCTTGCGCATTATCCCTCTTTGAATTTGTATCTTTAACGCTGTACTCACCAGACCAGAAGTGTTCCTCCTGCCACCGAACTTCACTAAATCCCACTACGTCTAACTTCAGCCCATCAATTTCCCTTTTTAAATTTCCTTACCTACTTAATTAAGGAATCTAACATTCCACGCTTCATCCCGTTGAATGTCAGTTCTGTTTGTCCTTATGACATCCTCCTGAGTAGACCCTGCCCAGAAATTCGAATGGGGGACTATTTTACCTCTGGATTCTTTCCCTAGAGGAGGTAATCTTCATTTAGTCATACAGTAGAGCTCCATACCGTTGGGAAAAATAACAGCTGTAGTTTCCCCCTGCTTTCTGCTGTTTGCAGTACCCTCACAGCACGGTCATGTTGGTTGATGTTACAAGCCCAGATCAGTCAATAATCCAGACCGTTACCCCTGCAACTACTGAAAAGGCTGCTACATCTTTTCACGAACCACATGTTTGTCTAACCATTTAACAGATACCCCTCCACTGAGGAACATAAGCCAACCCACCTTGGCAGGGTCTGTGGTTCATGAGAGTGACAGGCCATACGCATCGGTTTTCGAAACACGTATCTTCTACTGATATCTTTGAAAAAAGAAAGATCATATCAGGGCTGACTATGGCTTCACTTGGACGTATCTTCACATGCTTAATGACATAATTTGTGATTTCTTAATGTCGTGTCTACAATGGACGATTATATGTGACAATAAGACAATAATTTAGTTAAATACTTCACCAGCCCGTATGTAGGAGATCCAATAGCACTAACGATTGGTCTCAGTGATACACCACCTATGTGTATTTTAGGCAGGTCATACAGCCTGAATGGCCTGGGTGCTCTTCACCTTGAATTCTTCAGAAGTTCGTAAGAGAGGTCAGATTTCCTTAGTAACTCCCCTGTCCATCTGCTCAGAGCCAATGTGGTGTCCTATTAAGAATCGGACATGTGCTATCTTCCAATAATACACACTTTCTTGTGGTAATCTGTGGCACTGGGTATAACCATAGCATTCCCTTTGTCGACCTGTAAGACAATTAAGTCTTCATCCTTTTCAAGCAATTTCAGTTCTTGTTACTCCATCCTGCTGTTACTAGACGTAGGGAGTTTGGCCGTCGCTAAGTCAAATGCTTCTTAGAAGCCGAGAAATACTACATCTTCCTGCATACCTGGATCCATGGGTTTCGGGGTACCATGTGAGAAAAGTGCGGTTTGGGATTCGCATGACCGTGTCTTCAGAATCTGTTTGGTTTGCATGGAGGAGGTCATGCTCTTCACGATACCTCATTACGTTTGTTATCAGCATATGTTCTAAAATACTACAACAGATAGATGTCAAATATATTGGACGGTGTTCTGTGGATCACTTATGTTGCTCTTCGTATGGACGTGCGTGACTTATGCTTTTTTTCGACTACTGGGTACAATTTTTATTTTGTTTGAGAGATGTACAGTGTACCATATGTATGATTTGGTTAAAAGAATTCCAAACCCATCCAGAAATTCTGTATAGAATCTAATAGGGATTCTATGGGGCCCTGGAGCTGTGTACAGTTTAAGTGAAAAATGGTTCAAATGGCTCTGAGCACTATGGGACCCAACTACTGAGGTCATTAGTCCCCTAGAACTTAGAACTAGTTAAACCTAACTAACCTAAGGACATCACAAACATCCATGCCCGAGGCAGGATTCGAACCTGCGACCGTATCGGTCTTGCGGTTCCAGACTGCAGCGCCTTTAACCGCACGGAGTTTAAGTGAATTCAGCTGTTTTTCAAGACCTCTGACACTATCTATATCGTTCAACTTTGCAGTGATGTGAGAATTAAAATGAGTTAGTAGGCCTGGATTTTTCTTTGTAACTGAGCATTTGGAAACGGAGTTCGACATTTTAGCTTTTGATTTGTTACCCTCCATTACAGATCAGTGTCAACAATACAGCTGTTGACAGCCTTTACAAGGGACAAGAATTTCTTTGAGTTTTGGGAGAGGCCATTCGGTACCATTGTGCAATGATAGTCACTGGTGCCTACAAGCATTGCCCTTTTGACAGCCAAACACGTTTTATTTACCATTTCCCTATCTACAGCCCTATGCTTCGCTTCACGCCTATTGTGCAGTAGTCGCTGTTCAGAAGATTTTTCTTACAGAAACTGTATACAATGGAGGGTTGCTCCGTTTAAATGTGTTCGCTACAAATAATCCTTGGGGACGTGTCAGAGTGCATTTTTTATCGTACTGTGTGGTAACTACCTTCCCTTTACTGGGTGCAGTTGATACCTACCGTTAAAATATTTATAGAGTACCCATTGAAAGAAATGTTGTTGACATTTTCTGCATATGTTTCTGGAAGATGACACTCTTGTTTCAGCAGCCGCTAACACATACCGGGTGATCAAAAAGTCAGTGTACATTTGAAAACTTAATAAACCACGGAATAATGTAGATAGAGCGGTAAAAATTGACACACATGCTTGGAATGACATGGGGATTTATTGGAACTAAAAAAAGAAACAAAGTATCGCTAGACGCGTGAAAGATCTCTTGCGCGCGTCGTTTGGTGATGATCTTGTGCTCAGCCGCCACTTTCGTCATGCTTGGCCTCCCAGGTCACCAGACGTCAGTCTGTGCGATTATTGGCTTTGGGGTTACCTGAAGTCGCAAATGTATCGTGATCGACCGACATCTCTAGGGATGCTGAAAGACAACATCCTACGCCAATGCCTCACCGTAACTCCGGACATGCTTTACAGTGTTGTTCACAACATTATTCCTCGACTACAGCTATTGTTGAGGAATATTGGTGGACATATTGAGCATTTCCTGTAAAGGACATCATCTTTGCTTTGTCTTATTTTGTTATGCTAATTATTGCTATTCTGATCAGATGAAGTGCCATCTGTCGGACATTTTTTGAACGTTTGTATTTTTTTGGTTCTAATAAAACCCCATGTCATTCGAAGCATGTGTGTCAATTTGTACCTCTCTATCTACATTATTCCGTGATTTATTCAGTTTTCAAATTTATACTGACTTTTTGATCACCCGGTATTTTTTGTGTTCGTATCTAGACGAGTCCGATTTACAAATGAACATTCGATCTGCCTTCCTTTGCATCCATCCGAAGTGCTGGTTTAGTTCATTTCGTTTGGATCCTCCGTATAAACAGCCACTTTCGCAGTTTTCGAGTACTGTACGGCTGCTGCTTACTTTCCCACCTACTAAAAGCTACACTGTCCAGTCACATTAATGTGACCACCTGTCAAAATCCTGATTTTGCAGCGCGGACCACTGTGAGACTTGCAGGGAGAGTGTCAGTGAGGTTCTGATGGGTATGTGGAGCTATGCCGACTCCAGTGCTGTGACCAGATGCGCTATATTTCTCGGTTTAGGATCCATGCCGCGAACAGCTTGACCGAGTTGGTCTCACAGATTCTCGATTGGGTTTAAATTCGGGGCGTTTAGTGGCTAGAGGAGTACAGTAAACTCATCCAGGTGATATTCGAACCACGCACGTACACTGCAAGCTGTGTGACACGTTGCATTGTCGTGCTGGTAGATACCATCGTGCCGAGGAAAAATAAACTGTGTGTCGAGGTGTATATGATCCCCAAGGATAGATGCGTACATGCGTTGATCCATTGTGCCTGCCAGAATGACGAGATCACCCAGAGAATGCCACAAAAATATTTCCAAGACCATAACACTTCCTCCTCCAGCCTGAACCCTTTGCTTTCAGACGTTACACGCCGTCCACGCCATCTTTCCAATGGAGCATAAAACGTGATTCATCTGTAAAGGCCACCTGTCGCCACTCAGTGGGCGTTCAGTTGCAAAATCCAGCTTTCGTCGCCGATGAACAGCAGTCAGCATTGGTGCATGAACCAGGGCCCTGCTGCGGAGGCCCATACGCAGCAACATTGGCTGAACGGTCGTTGAGGAGCCACCCTGGGCAGTCCCTCGGTTCGTTCATGTGGGCGGTCAGCTGCTCAACAGTTACAAGTCTATTCAGCCGTACACATCCCCGAAGTTATCGTTCACTTCTGTTATCTATGGCCCGTCGTGCACCACGGTTGTCTCGATGCCAGTTTTGGATAGCGCCATTTTGCCATGCAGGGTATACTGTAACCACGGCGGCACGCCAACAGTTTACAAACTTAGCCGTTTCAGAAATGCTTCCACCCTTGGCCAGAAAACAATGCTCATGCCTTTTGGACGTCAGATCAATCGCTCCGATTCCGCCTTACGACACTGACTGCACTGTTTACCGTGTCTCCCCCCCCCCCCCCCCCTCCTCCTCCGCCCGACACGCTTCATATAGCTTTCACAGCTAATGCTGCCACCTGACGTCTGTGAGTGGTTATTGCACGCTGACGTCGATCATAGGCGGTGGCCACATTAATGTGACTGGGAATTGTATATGAATGTTTGACTACTTCATAAAATTGCTCATTATTGTTCCCAAACAGTTTTATGATACGAATGACTCCAGTTGCGACCCACTGATTCTTTATTTACGTCAACTATAAAACGTTAATTTTCTTTCAAAAAAATGGTTCAAATGGCTCTGAGCACTATGGGACTTAACGTCTTTGGTCATCAGTCCCCTAGAACTTAGAACTACTTAAACCTAACTAACCTAAGGACATCACATAACACCCAGTCATCACGAGGCAGAGAAAATCCCTGACCCCGCCGGGAATCGAACCCGGGCGCGGGAAGCGAGAACGCTACCGCACGACCACGAGCTACGGACTAATTTTCTTTAAATTTATTGCTACACTACTGGTCATTAAAATTGCTACACCACGAAGATGACGTGCTACAAACGCGAAATTTAACCGACAGGAAGAACATGCTGTGACATGCAAATGATTAGCTTTTCAGAGCATTCACACAAGGTTTGCGCCGGTGGAGACACCTACAACGTGCTGACATGAGGAAAGTTTCCAACCGATTTCTCATACATAAACAGCAGTTGACCGGCGTTTCCTGGTGAAACGTTGCTGTGATGCCTCGCGTATGGAGGAGAAATGCGTACCATCACGTTTCCGACTTTGATAAAGGTCGGATTGCAGCGTATCGCAATTGCGGTTTATTGTATCACGACATTGCTCCTCGCGTTGGTCGAGATCAAAAATGGTTCAAATGGCTCTGAGCACTATGCTAATTAACTTCTGAGGTCATCAGTCGCCTAGAACTTAGAACTAATTAAACCTAATTAACCTAAGGACATCACACACATACATGCCCGAGGCAGGATTCGAACTTGCGACCGTAGCGGTCGCTCGGTTCCAGACTGTAGCGCCTAGAACCGCAAGGCCACTGCGGCCGACTGGTCGAGGTCCAATTACTGTTAGCGGAATATGGAATCGGTGGGTTCAGGAGGGTAATAAGGAACGCCGTGCTGGATCCCAACGGCCTCGTATCACTAGCAGTCGAGATGACAGGCATCTTATCCGCATGGTTGTAACGGATCGTGCAGCCACGTCTCGATCCCTGAGTCAACAGATGGGGACGTTTGCAAGACAACAAGCATCTGCACGAACAGTTCGACGACGTTTGCAGCAACATGGAGTGTCAGCTCGGAGACCATGGCTCCTGTTGCCCGAGACGCTGCATCAGAGACAGGAGCGCCTGCGATGGTGTACTCAACGACGAACCTGGGTGCACGAATGGCAAAATGTTATTTTTTCGGATGAATCCAGGTTCTGTTTACAGCATCATGATGGTCGCATCCGTGTTTGGCGACATCGCGGTGTACGCACATTGGAAGCGTGTATTCGTCTTCGCCATACTGGCGTATCACCCGGTGTGATGGTACGGGGTGCCATTGG
The DNA here is from genome assembly GCF_021461395.2 of Schistocerca americana. NCBI lineage: Eukaryota > Metazoa > Arthropoda > Insecta > Orthoptera > Acrididae > Schistocerca > Schistocerca americana. The sequence goes on along the minus strand of NC_060130.1, from coordinate 893,326,401 downwards.
TTAAACGTCTCTGTCACCTCTTGTTCGCATTGACGGCACTTTGAACAGTGGACGTTACATTTCAGCTGTGTTACGACCCGTGGCTCTACCCTTTATTCGATCTCTGCAAAACCCTACATTTCAGCAGGATAATGCACGACCGCATGTTGCAGGTGCTGTACGGGCCTTTCTGGATACAGAAAATGCTCGATTGCTGCCCTGGCCAGCACATTCTCCAGATCTCTCACCAATTGAAAACGTCTGGTGAATGGTGGCCGGGCAACTGGCTCGTCACAATATGCCAATCACTACTCTTGATGAACTGTGGTATGGTGTTGAAGCTGCATGGGCAGCTGTACCTATACACGCCATCCAAGCTCTGTTTGACTCAATGCCCAGGCGTATCAAGGGCGTTATTACGGCCAGAGGTGGTTGTTCTGGGTACTGAATACCCGTTTATCATCTGCATTTGTTCTTGGTGTAGCAATTTTAATGGCCAGTAGTGAAGTTCACAATAATTTCACGGGGAGGCTGCGCACCTTATGTGATTAATCGGGCAGGGATTTTTTCCAGTGACAATTCATATTTGATAACCAACTCATTCGCGAAAAATATGTGATTGTTGTTGTTGTTGTTGTTGTTGTTGTGCTCTTCAGTCCGAACACTGATTTGATGCAGCTATCGACGCATGTCTGCCCTGTGGAAGTCTCTTCATCTTAGCATAACTACTGCAACCTACATCCAGCTGAACCTTCTTCTGTATTGAAGGCTTGGTCTCCCTCTCCACTTTTTATCCCCACACTTCCCTTCATTCCCAAATGAACTACTTCTTGATATCTCAGGATGCGTCCAATCAACTGATCTCTTCGTCTAGTCAACTTGAGTCACGAATTTCTTTTTTTGTCCGATTCGATTCAGTACTTCTTCCCTAGTAATTCGATCTACCGAAATGATCTTCCCTGTAAACCTCATTCCAAAAGCTTGTGTTACCTGTCGAATTAATCGTCCATGTTTCGCTTCCGTGTAAAGCTGAACTCGAGACAAATACTTTGAGAGAATAATTCCTCACTGAGGAATTTAAACTATCATACATCGTGTGTACCAGGTGGAACAGTTTTGTCATGGTTGGTTGTCACAAGAATCTTAGTAACTCTGAGGCTGTACTGTCTACTCTAGCTGCCTTGCTTCATCCTTGTTGTTTTCAGTGCTCTGTCAAATTATTATCGCAGTATCGCATCCCGTATCTCATCTTTGTTGTATGAATACAAAGTAAATTCTAGGAATGGACGACTCATTCTTCGTGATAACTACCTGTCAAGAAGAGCATACAACACAAACGTATTTTCAGTAGCAGTTGTAGCTGCGGAACTGCATCCGAAACCAAGAAGCGATGAATACATCTGATTAACGTTTAGTGTAGGCCCTTGTTGTTGTTGTGGTCTTCAGTCCAGAGACTGCTTTGACGCATCTCCCCATGCTACTCTATCCTGTGCAGGCTTCTTCATTTCCGAGTAACTACTGCAACGTACATCCTTATGAATTTGCTTATTGTATTCATCCCTTGGTCTCCCTCTACGATTTTTACCCTCCACGCTTCCCTCCAATACTATATTGGTGAGCCCTTGATGCCTCAGAACGTGACCTACAAACCGAGCCCTTTATTCCAGTCAAGTTGTGCCACAAATTCCTCTTCTCCCCAATTATATTCAGTACTTCCTCATTAGTTACGTGATCTACCCATGTAATCTTCAGCATTCTTCTGTAGCACCACATTTCGAAAGGTTCTATTCTCTTCTTGTCTAAACTATTTATCGTCCATGTTTCACTTCCACACATGTCTACACCCCATACAATTACTTTCAGAAAAGACTTCCTGACACCTAAATCTATACTCGATGTTAACAAATTTCTCTTCTTCAGAAACGCTTTCCTTGGCATTGCCAATCGACATTTTATATCCTCTCTACTTCCACCATCATCAGTTATTTAGCTCCCCAGATAGCAAAACTCATCTTCTACATTGAGTGTCTCATTTCGTAATCTAATTCCCTCAGCATCACCTGATTTAATTCGACTACATTCCATTATCCTCGTTTTGCTTTTGTTGTTGTTGATCTTATATCCTCCTTTCAAGACACTGTCAATTCCGTTAAACTGCTCTTCTAGGCCCTTTGCAGTCTCTGGCAGAATTACAATGTCATCGACAAACCTCAAAGTTTTTATTTCTTCTCCATTGATTTTAATTCCTACTTCAAATTTTTCTTTCGTTTCCTTTACTGCTTGCTCAGTATACAGATTGATTAACATGGGGGATAGGCTACAACCCTGTCTTACTCCCTTCCCAACCACTGATTCCCTTCCATGACCCTGGACTCTTATAACTGCCGTCTGGTATCTGTACAAATTGTAAATAGCGTTTCGCTCCCTGTATTTGATCCCTGCGCCACGTTCGGAATTTGAAAGGGAGTATTCCAGTCAACATTGTCAAAAGCTTTCTCTAAGTCTACAAATGCTAGAAACGTAGGTTTGCATGTCCTTAATCTATCCTCTAAGACAAGTCGTAGGGTCAGTATTGCCTCACGTGTTCCAACATTTCTACGGAACCCAAACTGATCTTCCCCAAGGTCGGCTTCTACCAGTTTTTCCATTCGTCTGTAAAGAATTCGTGTTAGTATATTGCAGCCGTGACTTATTAAGCTGATAGTTCGGTAGTTTTCATACCCGACAACGCCTGCTTTCTTTGGGGTTGGAATTATTACATTCTTCTTGAAGTCTGGCTCTCCCAAGGCTATCAGTAGTTCTAATGGAATGTTGTCTACTCCCGAGGCCTTATTTTGACTTAATTCTTTCAGTGCTGTATCAAATTCTTCACGCAGTATCTTATCTCCCATTTCATCTTCATCTACGTCCTCTTCCTTTTCCATAATATTGCCCTCAAGTACATCACCCTTGTATAGACCCTCTACGTACTCCTTCCACTTCTCTGATGTCACGTCTTTGCTTAGAACTGGTTTTCCATTTGAGCTCGTGATATTCATACGGGTGGTTCTCCAGTTTCCAAAGGTCTCTTAACTTCCCTTTAGGCAATATCTATCTTATCCCTAGTGATATATGCCTCTATATTCTTACATTTGTCCTCTGGCCATCCCTACTTAGCCATTTTGCACTTCCTGTCGATCTCATTTTTCAGACGTTTGTATTCCTTTCCGCGTACTTCACTAACTGTATTTTTATATTGTCTCTTTTCATCAATGAAATTCAGTATCTCTTCTGATACCCTAAGATTTCTACTAGCCCTCGCCTTTTTATCGACTTGCTCTTCTGCTGCCTTCAGCATTTCATCTCTCAAAGCTACCCATTCTTCTTCTACTGTATTTCTTTCCACTGTTCTTGTCAATTTTTCCCTATTGCTCTCTCTGGAACTCCCTACAACCTCTGGTTCGTTCAGTTTATCCAGGTTCCATCTCCTTAAATTCCCACCATTTTTCAGTTTCTTCAGTTTTAATCTACAGTTCATAACCAATAAATTGCGTTCAGACTCCACATCTGCCCCTAGAAATGTCGTACAATTTAAAACCTGGCTCTTAAATCTCTGTCTTACCATTATATAATCTATTTGAAATTTTCCAGTGTCTCCAGGCTTCTTACACGTGTACAACCTTATTTCTTGATTCTGAAACCAAGTGTTGCCTATGATTAAGTTATGCTTTGTTCAAAATTCGACCAGGCGGCTTCCTCTTTCATTCCCTACCCCCATTCTATATTCTCCTACTACTTTTCCTTCTCTTCCTACTATCGAACGCCAGTCCGCCATGACTATTAAATTTTCGTCTCCCTTCACTATCTGAATAATTTCTTTTGTCGCATCATACATTTCTTCAATCTCTTCATTGTATGCGGATGCAGTTGGCATATAAACTTGTACTACTGTGGTAGGAGTGGGCTTCGTGTCTATCTTGGCTACAATAATGCGTTCACAATGCTGTGCGTAGTGGCCTACCCGCGCTCCTATTTTTTTATTCATTATTAAATATACTTCTGCATTACTCCTATTTGATTTTGTATTTATAACCCTGTATTCACCTGACCAGAAGTGTTGTTCTTCCTGCCATCGAACTTCTTTAATTCCCACTATATCTAACTTTGACCTATCCATTTCCCTTTTTAAATTTTCTAACCTACCCACCCGATTAAGGGATCTGACATTCCATGCTCCGATCCGTAGAACGCCAGTTTTCTTTCTCCTGACAACGATGTAGTGTAGGCCCTATGTATGAATAGCGCGAATTGTCTTTCGGAGTTACTTTTCGACGTAGAATAAGTGCAGAATTCAAATAGATATTACAAATAAGGGGTGGTGGTTTTTCAAGTTTATTCTGTAGCATTTATAGAGTATGATTTTGACTTTCGCCCTTCTCCATCGCCGAGGACACTCACATTTCTCACAAGGAGACCAACAGACAATAAGATTTTTGTAATTTTTACGTGTGTGGTAGGAGAAGTTCAGAACTCAAAATATATAATTCTGTCAAAGCATTTCTATGCAACTCTCAAAAGTTCTCGAGAAAATCGACTTTTTCCGAGGAACTTCAGTTCACTGAAGATAAGGCGATTTCCACTACGGGGCGCCGGCCAGGGTGGCCGAGCGGTTCTAGGCGCTACAGTCTGGAACCGCGCGACCGCTACGATCGCAGGTTCGAATCCTCCCTCGGGCATGGATGTGTGTGATGTCCTTAGGTTAGCTAGGTTGAAGTAGTTCTAAGTTCTAGGGGACTGATGACCTCAGAAGTTAAGTCCCATAGTGCTCAGAGCCATTTGAACCATTTTGAATCCACTACGAGCCAAGTGGCTCACTCCGTAGCGTCAGACACGGTAATCACATAATCAACATATCATTCGTTGGAGTCTCGCTATGGTCTTCTTTTCGTTTTATTTTGTTCTTTGAGTTCGAGTACCTACATTATTTAAATATAAAATTCATCAGTTATATGCTAATTAAGACATCTTATCTTATTTTTTTATAAGAAGTACATGACTTACCGTTTCTAATTACATACGGCACACATTGCAATATAAATTCTTATTTCTCGGTGTTCTATACAAGGTTGTCTACAAAGGTTGTTTGAATTAAAAAGTTTCAAATTTATTAACAATCTTTTATATAATACACTCCTGGAAATGGAAAAAAGAACACATTGACACCGGTGTGTCAGACCCACCATACTTGCTCCGGACACTGCGAGAGGGCTGTACAAGCAATGATCACACGCACGGCACAGCGGACACACCAGGAACCGCGGTGTTGGCCGTCGAATGGCGCTAGCTGCGCAGCATTTTGTGCACCGCCGCCGTCAGTGTCAGCCAGTTTGCCGTGGCATACGGAGCTCCATCGCAGTCTTTAACATTGGTAGCATGCCGCGACAGCGTGGACGTGAACCGTATGTGCAGTTGACGGACTTTGAGCGAGGGCGTATAGTGGGCATGCGGGAGGCCGGGTGGACTTACCGCCGAATTGCTCAACACGTGGGGCGTGAGGTCTCCACAGTACATCGATGTTGTCGCCAGTGGTTGGCGGAAGGTGCACGTGCCCGTCGACCTGGGACCGGACCGCAGCGACGCACGGATGCACGCCAAGACCGTAGGATCCTACGCAGTGCCGTAGGGGACCGCACCGCCACTTCCCAGCAAATTAGGGACACTGTTGCTCCTGGGGTATCGGCGAGGACCATTCGCAACCGTCTCCATGAAGCTGGGCTACGGTCCCGCACACCGTTAGGCCGTCTTCCGCTCACGCCCCAAAATCGTGCAGCCCGCCTCCAGTGGTGTCGCGACAGGCGTGAATGGAGGGACGAATGGAGACGTGTCGTCTTCAGCGATGAGAGTCGCTTCTGCCTTGGTGCCAATGATGGTCGTATGCGTGTTTGGCGCCGTGCAGGTGAGCGCCACAATCAGGACTGCATACGACCGAGGCACACAGGGCCAACACCCGGCATCATGGTGTGGGGAGCGATCTCCTACACTGGCCGTACACCACTGGTGATCGTCGAGGGGACACTGAATAGTGCACGGTACATCCAAACCGTCATCGAACCCATCGTTCTACCATTCCTAGACCGGCAAGGGAACTTGCTGTTCCAACAGGACAATGCACGTCCGCATGTATCCCGTGCCACCCAACGTGCTCTAGAAGGTGTAAGTCAACTACCCTGGCCAGCAAGATCTCCGGATCTGTCCCCCATTGAGCATGTTTGGGACTGGATGAAGCGTCGTCTCACGCGGTCTGCACGTCCAGCACGAACGCTGGTCCAACTGAGGCGCCAGGTGGAAATGGCATGGCAAGCCGTTCCACAGGACTACATCCAGCATCTCTACGATCGTCTCCATGGGAGAATAGCAGCCTGCATTGCTGCGAAAGGTGGATATACACTGTACTAGTGCCGACATTGTGCATGCTCTGTTGCCTGTGTCTATGTGGCTGTGGTTCTGTCAGTGTGATCATGTGATGTATCTGACCCCAGGAATGTGTCAATAAAGTTTCCCCTTCCTGGGACAATGAATTCACGGTGTTCTTATTTCAATTTCCAGGAGTGTATTTATAGATAAGAATTTATATTTGGCATGAAAACTGGAATTTTGCGTGCTATATGTAATTTAAAAAGTAGGATGTGAATTAGTCACAAAAATAATTAGATATGTATTAATTAGCATATATCTGATGAATTTTATGTTTTTTAGTGATGTAGGTATTCAAATTGAACGAAAGAAATATAAAAAAATAGAACATAACGGGTTTCGAACCAGCGATCCATTGACTGCCCCATTATCATTGCCCTACGCTACCGAGTGAGCCACGAGTGCTGTCATGAAAATCGCCATAATTTCACTGCATTAACGTTCCTCGGAACTTTTCTCGAGAATTTTTGAGAGTTGCATTGAACTGCTTTGGGTATTTGAGATATCAACGTTACATACCATAAATATAAAAAAAAATTACAAAAATCCGATTGCCAGAAGGTCTCCTTGTCAGCGGTGTAATAGGAATGGGGTTACTCAGGCTTGTAAGCGGCGACTAAATGGAGAACAATATCAGACCAGCTTTCGTATTGACAACATGGCCCATTTTAGGACAACTCTTAGAATTAGCCCTGCTCCTGAACCGACACACACCTCTTTCGATTAAATTCTCTATTTTGTACAATCTACAGAAATGCCGACCATCCAACGAAGGACATCTCAGAGGACACAAAAACACGTCCACTGTGCACGATAATGATATGCTCCTCTCATTTGACTGGTATTACGCATGCGCCCAAAGTGCATAGTGAGCTCATTGTGGTTGAAGGGGGCGGGATTAAGGGTGGAGAGGTGTCATTTTCCCGCACGCTCGTAATCCCTTGCCAACGTAGGCAGGTGCCAGGGTTGTAAACCCACTATGTATGCCGAACAATGACTATCGTTGTCGCGACGGGACGGTGCTGAAGTTGAGAATTTCCTATTGGTGAGTGTACCAGGGCGACACATCTGCAATGCAATAGATCAAACTCTCGAAAACGGTGCTTGTACTGCCTCGCCCGTCTAACCGAATAGGAAAATCAACTTTCTACTTAAAGGACTCCAACCCTATAGCGGTCTTATATTGGCCACACTATGGGAGGAAGAAAGTAGAAAAACAAGAAAATGGATAAGGGAATAGACTTAGTTTGAAGACGTCAATATGACGATAGTGAGCATGAAACGGAGATAGGATATACAGCCAGTCGAATGGGTGATAGATAGTATGGGATGTTAAATGATATTATTATTATTATTATTGTTGTTATTATTGTTATACATATTATTGATAACAGTAAACACAGTAAATGAGTTTACTATGTCGGTTTTCATATTTTATCACTGGCTCGACATTTCCCAAGCGTCTAGGACTGCGCGATGTATCGGCGGATAAATCGTGCAGATCCCAGTAGAGTGCCTTTTTCTAGTTGTCACACGGATATTTTATCAGTGGCAATGGTTTTCAAGTGCCCATTAAGATCTTTTGACATTGCTCCCAGTGTACCGAGAACTTGGTTTACGCCAGAATCGCTGTAGTTCGATTTTCAAGTCATCGTATCTGGCAGGTTCCGCAAGTTGTTTCTCATCGATTCTGCTATTACCTGGGATGGCAATGTCAATGTCAATGATTTACACGTTCTTTTTGTCCACAATTATGATGTCTGGTGTACTCTGTTCCAGCATTTATCTGTGTGAAGTCGGAATCCCTACAATAAGCCTCAAATACTGTCCTCTCCTATGGATCCTGCCTCGTCCGCAGAAAGTACAGGATTTGTCATTACCCATCCACTTGACTGTGCGTGGCGTGTCAATGGTAGATCTAGGCGCCCTGTATTGGATGGAAGGGGACCAGGGAGGGCTCAGGATGTTGTACGGATCCCCTCAACCGACAAGTTCGTGGTGCTGTCTTTCACAGAAACTGAGCCAGTGGGACTCACTTCACCTGTTGTGGGGAAACTGTTTTCTCCGGTGCCAGGAGGACGCAAACACAAAGGGGTAAGGGTCTATTCATCGTCGACAGTTCAAACGTACGGCGAATGATGGTACCCCGTAGGGAAATGGCAGCAAGGGACAGGAAAGGACACAGGTGCACTCAGTGTGTATGCCTTGGGGCCTCATTCAGCCTGCTGAAGAGGCTATTCCAGCAGCCGTTGGGGGAACAGGGTGCAGCCAGCTGCAGATTGTGGCGCACATTGGAACGAATGATGCCTGTATCTGAGCTCCGAAGTCATTCTTGGGTCATTTCAGCGAGTGGCAGATAAGGTTGAGAAGACTAGCTTTGTGCGTGGAGTTTCAACGAAGATCACAGGTTGCAGCACTGCCCCAGAAATGATCGTGACCCTTTGGTTCTGAGTCGAGTGGAAGGACTGAAAGTTCTGTGACAAGCTAGGCCCCGACTTCCCGGACTTGCGCCATAGGGTTGAGAGCTGCAGGGTCCCCGTAAATAGGTCGGGTGTGCATTACATATCACAGGCTTCTACTCAAGTAGCTGACTGTGTGTGGGGTACTCACAAGGGTGTACTAGATTAGGCGACTCTCCATCCAATCCAGACAACGATGGATGTAGGAAACCCAGAAGTACCAGTGTAAGATCGAAAGAAATGCTTCCAACAGGTGAGAGCATTAAAATCCTAATGGTAAACCGCCAAAGCATTCGCAACAAAGTGCCAGAGCTGGAAGCGCTCATGAAAAGCAGCGAAGCTCACATAATACTAGATACAGAAAGCTGGTTGAAACGTGAATTTGATAGCAGTGCAATTTCTGGGGAAAATTTTAGTGTATATCGTAAGGATAAGCAAATGGGAAGTGGAGGTGGTGTATTGTCGCAGTAGACAAAAAAAATCGAATCCACCGAGACAGAAATTGAAGCTGCATGTGAGATTGTTTGGGCGAGACTCAGTATCAGGGGTGGGCATAAAATGATGATTGGATCCTTCTATAGCCCACCAGACTCATCTCCTGATGTAACCGAAGACATCACAGAAAACCTCAGCTCACATGTACGGAAGTTCCCCAATCATTGGTGGAGACTTTAATCCTCCAACAATTAATTGGGAAAATTACGTTTTGTTACTTTTTTTGACATTCTTTGAATCTCTGCTAAATGCATTCTCTGAAAGCCACCTATAATAGATAGTTAGGAACCCTACTCATGTTGGAAATATATTGGATCATGGGGAATGACAGACCAATATTCACGGAGTGCTGCACTGAGGAGAGGTATCGATGTCGGTCGGTGAGGCCTGGCACGAAGTGGGCGTTCCAAAACATCCCAAAAGTGTTCTATAGGACTCAGGCCAGGTCTCTGTGCAGGCCAGTCCTGTACAGGGATGTTATTGTCGTGTAACGACTCCGCCACAGGCCGTGCATTGTGAACAGGTGCTCGATCGTGTTGAAAGATGGAATCGCCATCCCCGAATTGCTCTTCAACAGTGGGAAGCAAGAAGGTGCTCAAAACATTAATGTATACCTGTGCTGTGATAGTGTCACGCAAAACAACAAGATATGCAAGCCCCCACCATGAAAAGCACGACCCCACCATAACACCACCGCCCCCGAATTTTACTGTTGGCACTACACACGCTGACAGATAACGTTCACCTGGCATTCGCCATACCCACACCCTGCCATCGGATCGCCACATTGTGTAACGTGATTCGTAACTCCACACAACGTTTTTCCACTGTCCAATCGTCCAACGTTTACGCTCCTTACACCAAGCGAGGCGACGTTTGGCATTTACCGGCGTGATGTGTGGCTTATGAGTTGCCACTCGACCATGAAATCAAAGTTTTCTCACCTACCGCCTAACTGGAATAGTAGATCCTGATGCAGTTTGGAACTCCTTTGTAATGGTCTGGCTAGATGTCTCCCTATTACACATTACGACCTTCTTCAACTGTAGGCGGTCTCTGTCAGTCAACAGACTAGGTCGGCCTGTACGCTTTTGTGCTGTACGTGTCCCTTCACGTTTCCACTTCACATCGGAAACAGTAGGCCTAGAGATGTTTAGGAGTGTGGAAATCACGCGTACATAGGTATGACCCAAGTGACACCCAATCACCTGACCACGTTCGAAGTCCGTGAGTTCCGCGAGCATCCCATTCTGCTCTCTCACGATGTGGTCCCTGATCTACATCTACATCTACATACATACTCCACAATCCACCATACGGTGCGTGGCGGAGGGTACCTCTTACCACAACTACCATCTTCTCACCCTGTTCCACTCCCAAACAGAACGAGGGAAAAATGACTGCCTATATGCCTCTGTACGAGCCCTAAACTCTCTTATCTTATCTTTGTGGTCTTTCCGCGAATTATAAGTTGGCGGCAGTAACATTGTCTGTCTGTAGTCAGCCTCAAATGCTGGTTCTCTAAATTTCCTCAGTAGCGATTCACGAAAAGAACGCCTCCTTTCCTCCAGAGACCCCCACCCGAGTTCCTGATGCATTTCCGAAACACTCGCGTGTTGATCAAACCTACCAGTAACAAATCTAGCAGCCCACCTCTGAATTGCTTCTATGTCCTTTTTTCAATCTGAGCTGATAGGGATCCCAAACGCTCGAGCAGTACTCAAGAATAGGTCGTATTAATGTTTTATAAGCGGTCTCCTTTACAGATGAACTACATCTTCCCAAAATTCTACCAATGAACCGAAGACGACTCTCCGCCTCCCCCACAACTGCCATTACATGCTTGTCCCACTTCATATCGCTCTGCAATGTTACGCCCAAATACTTAATCGACGTGACTGTGTCAAGCGCTACACTACTAATGGAGTATTCAAACATTACGGGATTCTTTTTCCTATTCATCTGCATTAACTACATTTATCTATTTTTAAAGTTAGCTGCCATTCTTTACACCAGTCACAAATCCTGTCCAAGTCATCTTGTATCCTCCTATAGCCACTCAACGACGACACCTTCCCGTACACCACAGCATCATCAGCAAACAGCCGCACATTGCTATCCACCCTATCCAAAAGATCATTTATGTAGATAGAAAACAACAGCGGACCCACCACACTTCCCTGGGGCACTCCAGATGATACCCTCACTTCCGATGAACACTCACCATCGAGGACAACGTACTGGGTTCTATTACTTAAGAAGTCTTCGAGCCACTCACATACTTGGGAACAAATCCCATATGCTCGTGCCTTAGTTAGGAGTCTGCAGTGGGGCACCGAGTCAAACGCTTTCCGGAAGTCAAGGAATATGGCATCCGTCTGATACCCTTCATCCATGGTTCGCAAGATATCATGTGAAGAAAGGGCGAGTTGAGTTTCGCAGGAGCGGTGCTTTCTAAAGCCGTGGTGATGCATGGACAGCAACTTCTCTGTCTCAAGGAAATTCATTATATTCCAACTGAGAATATGTTCGAGAATCGTGCAACAAACTGATGTTAAGGATATTGGTCTGTAATTTTGAGGATCCGTCCTTCTACCCTTCTTATATACAGGCGTCACCTGAGCTTTTTTCCAGTCGCTCGAGACTTTACGTTGGGCAAGAGATTCACGATAAATGCAAGCTAAGTAAGGAGCCAATACAGTAGAGTACTCTCTGTAAAACCGAATTGGAATCCCATCAGGACCTGGCGATTTATTTATTTTCAACCCATTCAGCTGCTTCACAACCCCAGGGATGTCTATCACTATGTCCTCCATACGGAAATGTGTCCGAGACTCAAACGGCGGTATGTTTGTACGATCCTCCTACGTGAAAGATTTCCCAAATGCTAAATTTAAAATTTCAGCTTTCGTTTTGCTGTCTTCCGTTGCCAGGCCAGACTGATCAGTGAGCGACTGGATATGGTGTACCTGGCAGTAGGTGGCAGCACAATGCACCTAGTATGAAAAATGTATGTTTTTTGGGGTTTCCGGATACTTTTGATCACATAGTGTACGTTCAGTCGTGATTGAAGCAGGTAATAGACTTCTGTTTATTGGTAGAATACTGGGGGAGTGCAATCAGTCTACAGAAGACATTGGTTACAAATCACTCATGCGATCCATCTAGAATATTGCTCAATTGTGCGGGACCTGTTCGACTAAGAGGGGATATTTAACGTATTCAGAGAAGGCCAGCACGAATGGTCACAGGTTTGTTTATTCCATGGGAGAGTGTCACAGAGATTCTGAAAAAAAAATGGTTCAAATGACTCTGAGCACTATGGGACTTAACTACTGAGGTCATCAGTCCCCTAGAACTTAGAACTACTTAAACCTAACTAACCTAAGGACATCACACACATCCATGCCCGAGGCAGGATTCGAACCTGCGACCGTAGCGGTCACGCGGTTCCAAACTGACGCGCTTAGAACCGCACGGCCACACCGGCCGGCAGAGATTCTGAAGGAACTACACTACTGGCCATTAAAATTGCTACACCAAGAAGAAATGCAGATGATAAACAGGTATTCATTGGACAAATATATTATACTGGAACTGACATGTGATTATATTTTCACGCAATTTGGGTGCATAGATCCTGAGAAATCAGTACCCAAAACAACCACCTCTGGCCATAGTAACGGCCTTGATACGCCTGGGCATTGAGTCATACAGAGCTTGGATGGCGTGTACAGGTACAGCTGCCCAGCAGCTTCAACATGATACCACAGTTCATCAAGAGTAGTGACTGGCGTATTGTAACGAGCCAGTTGCCCGGCCACCATTGACCAGACGTTTTCAATTTGTGAGAGATCTGGAGAATTTGCAGGCCAGGGCAGCAGCCGAACGTTTTCTGTATGCAGAAAGGCCCCTACAGGACCTGCAACACGCGGTCGTGCACTATCCTGCTGAAATGTAGGTTTTCACAGGGATCGAATGAAGGGTAGAGCCACGGGTCGTAACACATCTGAAATGAAACGTCCACTGTTCGAAAGTGCTGTTAATGCGAACAAGAGGTGACCGAGGCGTGTACCCAATGGTACCCCATACCATCACGCAGGGTGATACTCCAGTATGGCGATGACGAATACACGCTTCCAATGTGCGTTCACCGCGATGTCGCCAAACACGGATGGGACCATCATGATGCTGTAAACATCCGAAAAAATGACGTTTTGCCATTCGTGCACCCAGGTTCGTCGTTGAGTACACCATCGCAGGCGCTCCTGTCTGTGATGCAGCGTCTCGGGCAACCGGAGCCATGGTCTCCGAGCTGACACTCCATGCTGCTGCAAACGTCGTCGAACTGTTCGTGCAGATGGTTGTTGTCTTGCAAACGTCCCCATCTGTTGACTCAGGGATCGAGACGTGGCTGCACGATCCGTTACAGCCATGCGGATAAGATGCCTGTCATCTCGACTGCTAGTGATACGGCCGGCCGCGGTGGTCTAGTGGTTCTAGGCGCGCAGTTCGGAACCACGCGACTGCTACGGTCGCAGGTTCGAATCCTGCCTCGGGCATGGATGTGTGTGATGTCCTTAGGTTAGTTAGGTTTAAGTAGTTCTAAGTTCTAGGGGACTGATGACCACAGTAGTTAAGTCCCATAGTGCTCAGCGCCATTTGAACCATTTTGCTAGTGATACGAGGCCGTTGAGATCCAGCACGGCTTTCCGTATTACCCTCCTGAACCCAACGATTCCATATTCTGTTAACAGTCACTGGATCTCGACCAACGCGAGCAGCAATGTCGCGATACGATAAACCGCAGTCGCGATAGGCTACAATCCTACCTTTATCAAAGTCGGAAACGTGATGGTACCCGTTTCTCCTTCTTACACGAGTCATCACAACAACGTTTCACCAGGCAACGCCGGTCAACTGCTGTTTGTATATGAGAAATCCGTTGGAAACTTCCCTCATGTCAGCACGTTGTAGGTATCACCACCGGCGCCAGCCTTGTGTGAATGCTCTGAAAAGCTAATCGTTTGCATATCACAGCATCTTATTCCTGTCGGTTAAATTTCTCGTCTGTAGCACGTCATCTTCGTGGTGTAGCAATTTTAATGGCCAGTAGTGTAAAATGGCTGACTCTTGAAGACAGACGTAAACTATCCCGAGAAAGTCTATTAACAAAGTTTCAAGAACCGTCTTTGAATGAATAATTTAGGGATATACAACAACCCCTAACGTATCGTTCACACAGGGATCGTGAGGATAAGATCAGAATAATTACTGCACGCACAGAGGCATTCAAACGATCATTCTTCCCACGCTCCGTAAGTGACGCCCTGAGGCAGTCAGACAATCGTTCTTCCCACGCTCCATGCGTGAATGGAACGGGAAGAAACTTTAATAACTGGTACAATGTGACGTACTTCAAATGGTTCAAATGGCTCTGAGCACTATGCGACATAACTGCTGAGGTTATCAGTCGCCTAGAACTTAGAACTAATTAAACCTAACTAACCTAAGGACATCATACACATCCATGCCCGTGGCAGGATTCGAACCTGCGACCGTAGCGGTCACGCGGTTCCAAACTGAAGCGCTAGAACCGCAAGGCCACACCGGCCGGCGAATGTGACGTACTCTCTGCCATGCACATCACAGTGGTTTGCAGACAATAGATGTAGATGTAATTTGTCACGTTCGCTTTTGACAATTTTTTCTGGCATGTGGTCGCACCAGTTCTTTGCCACCACCAGATGGTAATTTTGGCATAAATGCTTGTGCCTCTGCTCATAATTAAGGTTTCTTCCTGTTCCATCTTTTTGCAGCAGTCCAAAATGTGATTAGCTGTTTCGTCAGCTTTTTTGCGGGATCTGCACTTTGAGTCTGTTGATGATTTCTCGATTCTGGCTTTGAGCGTGACACCAGCAAAAAACCCTAACGTGCAGACTCTGCAGAGAAGCTAACGAAATATCACTATTATTATGCGGTACTATTATCTACTCTGTTTCTAAAAATTATCGGAAATAAATATTATGTCGTGAAAACAAAGCTACTGACGCGGAAGTTGAGTGCATTGTTAATACAGCTGCGTCGCACTAAACTACCTACTGAAAGCCAGAGACACTGCAATCGGTTTCCGTCGCGTGTGCATGATGGAAAGCAGCGTGAAGCAGCGTAGGAAGGTTGGTATTGTTAATAGTTTAAAGAGAGAACACTGATACGATAGCTTGGTCAGTTAACATCGAAGCACCATGAGCTTCGATGCAGGTCCATTGGCAGATTGGAGGCAAGTAAAACTTAGACAAAAGTAGCTAGGTGGGTTGATTTGGGTCACTCTGTTGTTCATAAGAGTGGTAACAATTTCTAACCATAGTATCGACATATTTGTTACTCAGTCAAGAATAACCAAGAGCTAAGACACGCGCTAATGACCGATATTTACTTCTATGTGCTGAAAGGAATAGGACCATGACCTCATTCCAACTATGGTGTGCTATTGCTACAGCCTCCGGAAGGGTGATGCAATCGAGTCCTGTACACAAAAGGCTTGATGGACGTGGACTGCATGCCGCGTAACCCACCTCATGTTTACCGCTAACGGCTAACCGCTCGTCGCAGACGATCATTTGCAGCCCCCAGCTTCCCTCCCTCCTACCCACTTGCAAATGCTCGTCTGTTGACGAGTGGTTAGCGGTAAATATGAGCCCTATAAGAAATCTTTTTGTGTCCACATCGGACGTTCCTTGTAACCGTTACACCAAGTGGAAGGACAACTTGCAACCGGAGCATTGGTCATCGCCGGGAATCTCCCCCCCCCCCCCCCCCCCCCTATTGCACTTGCAACAAAATAATTTTTTAGAAATAAAAGTTCTATCAGTATACGTAGGACAGTTGAAAATTATTAAGTTCTAAATAAATTGTGACATGTCGAAGCAAATCTTATTTTCTTCGTCCAAAAAATCGAGCCAAAAGCTTGCACCGAAAATGGACTTTTGAAGATATTGCAAAACGGCTCGGTTCGCTGATTTAGTTAAGAATGCCGATATCAAATTGCTATCAAAATCGTATGTAGCGTTCTCAAGCTATGTTTGCCGTGATACGGTTTCGAGAAAAACGCGTTTAAATTTTTCTGTTGCATATTTTGAAGCTAAGTTAAACATACCTTTAGTTAGCGATCCCTGGACCATACAGCAATCATTCCAGATCCAAGAGGAGGTCCTCTTCCACGTTCTTCGTGGCTATGGTGCTCGTGCTGCCCTCTGTGGTCATCTCGTGCTATGCGTAGCTGTGATCGCTCAATATGCATGTCGTTCTCTTTCGTGCAGAAGTTGTAAGAGGCTGGTCTGATCTCAAGTCCGATCACGTTCATAATTTCCATAATGTGTGTTAGGCCGTCGCTGAAATTACATGCTGCCACATTGGCCGCGATGTCGGCTATTTTTTTCCCCGCTGTGAATGGCTTTCGGAGACTACTTCACAAATCGACTTATAACTCGATAACGAAGTTTCTGGCGAATTTGGGATGATCATTACAATAAAGTAGATATTCCAGAGAACATTTAAAGCAAAAAAAAAAGAAGATTGTTTGAAATTTCAAAGAGGACCACCTCCTTCAGTGTATGATGCTGATTTCGGTAGACGTATAGACGTAGGTGGTGAAATAGCTAGGAACCCCGATTTCTGCTCCCGTTATTCGCAGTTTTCGTCTTTCTTGTTAGTGATGTGGCTACGGAAATAGTAGTAGAATGAACTGTTGACTTCGACCAAGCTGGGAGCGCACTTCTTCTTCTTCTTTTTTTTTGTTGAACAGTGGTCTGTTTCGCTACTCTGATGGCAAAGATATAGACTGGGTTGTACAGAGTGCACACTGATGGTGCTTGGACCAAATACTAGTCCGTATTCTAACCAGGTCTTTAAGGCTCTGAGTTCTAGGGGCGTAGATTTTTGGCTCTGAGCACTATGGGACTTAACATCTGAGGTCATCAGTCCCCTAGAACTTAGAACTACTTAAACCTAACTAACCTAAGGACATCACACACATTCAAGCCCGAGGCAGGATTCGAACCTGCGACCGTAGCGGTCGCACGGTTCCAGACTGAAGCGCCTAGAACCGCTCGGCCACATCGGCCGGCCGTAGATTTTTGGGTGTGGATAATTCGGTGAAGTGATGGTCCGCCTCGCGCAGTAACGCACTTATTTATGTTACGTACTGACGTTATCGAAGTTATTTTCCGGTATTGTCAACGTGCCAGACTGGAGAGACGCGAGATGTGTATCGTGTAGCCTACTTTAATAATAGTACGGGTTAAGTTAATTTTAGCTGTGATTATACCCGTCGGCTGGAACCAAAGTTTCACGATGGAAACCTGTACAAAATTCTTATGCCAGATTTTGTGCTGTAAGTTGTATGGCTATATTTCGATCTGAAAACTTCAGCATGAACACTTCAGTGGCTTCAGCGCGACTGCGCCGTGCGGCGCTTATTTCGTCCACCGGTGAGAACAACTCCTTCCTTTCCGGGAATACCCGTATGCTTGAGACGCGCGTGCTGATGTAGCATACGGGAAGGGTGGGGGTGATGGGGGTGGGGAGAGAGGCAGCCAGTGGGCGTCTCGTCAGTCAGCTACGAAGCAGTGGACGGTCGAGAGCACAGTGAGTACCACTCCTTCCGTTTCATGTGTTTACGTCTCACGGCGGCTTTAGTGTTGCCGTTTAGCAATCGTATGCACACTTTGACTTAACACAGCTTGCTCCTTCAGCACTCCGTTCTTTAATTTGTTTGTTGTTGTCGTCCATTTTTCCCACTCAGGCCCGTTCGAATCATTCTTGTAATTTGCTGTTTCCAGCGGCTTCATTATACGCCTCTCTAAAATTTCGCTCCGCTCTTGCTTTTACTTACTGAACTAATGTCAGGCTCTACGTCCTCTTCCTTTTTCTCTACATTAAACTTTTTTCCGTTCTTCGTAGACCGCCTGTTGTAATTTAAACCCCCATTCCTTATTCGGACATAAAAATCTTTGACTTCCCTGCCGCTCATTTTTCACATAGTGCTATGTGTGTGCTGTGGCGGACCCAGTTAATTACTTATGTAGTTCGTCGCTCATCTAAACTATGCACCGTGCGATGTGGCACACGTCATTTGCACAACAGCAACAAGCATGTGCTGTATATGGCTGCGTATGTCGACTTGAAGGTATGTACAATGCCAGCCACTAGTATTTTGGCGTACTTCAAAATTATAAACATCAGTCGTTGCTTCTGTAAACATTTGCGAAAATTAATTATGAAGAAGAGCAACTACTAAAAATGACAATGTGTCAGAATTATGGGAAGCTAAAATCAACAACAACAATAACAATAAAATTAATAATAATAAAATTTGGTAATAATGACTTGTCTTCGGCTGTACAGTTATCAGTCATATTCCCGTAATTTTTTATTTTCTTGTATATGACGCCAATAACAATTTCGAACGTCAAATCCCAAGTTTAAATTCGACGTGAGTAAATTAGAAGCTGTCCTTCGTGTAGAAAAAAAAAAGTTCTATACACCACATAGCGGGTCTACTATTGTGAATCTCTCGGAAAAAATATTACCGAATTTAAGTGGATTTCAGATTGTGCATTTAAGTACGAGAGGCCGACGCCATAATTGCTGTGTAACAGCTACACTGATAGACCAAAAGCCGGCCGAAGTGGCCGTGCGGTTAAAGGCGCTGCAGTCTGGAACCGCAAGACCGCTACGGTCGCAGGTTCGAATCCTGCCTCGGGCATGGATATTTGTGATGTCCTTAGGTTAGTTAGGTTTAACTAGTTCTAAGTTCTAGGGGACTAATGACCTCAGCAGTTGAGTCCCATAGTGCTCAGAGCCATTTGAACCATTTTTTTGATAGACCAAAACATTATGACCACTGCCCTCCGCGACGTTGGATGCCGCCTTATGGTGTTGTGGGCACGCGATGCGGTAACCAAAGTATGTAAGCGGAGCAGACATGGACGGGGGATCACCCTAACGAAGATCTGGGCTTCAAATTCGGAAATCCATTGAGATAAGCGGCTTTGACAATGGGCAGGTTATTATTACGCAGAGCCTGTGAAGGAGTATCTCGAAACCGGCGAAGCTGGTCGAATGTTCACGTGCTGCTGTCGCGAGCATCTACGAAAAAAGGTAGGACAGGCGCTAATGGTTGGACGCCCGCGACTCTTCACAGAACGTGGGGTTCGAGGCTTGTCTGCGCTGTAAAGTAGGATAGCTCGTGATCTGTGGTATCTGTAAAGAATGGCAGCTAACTCTAAATATAGATAAATGTAAATTAATGCAGATGAATAGGAAAAAGAATCCTGTTTGAATACTCCATTAGTAGTGTAGCGCTTGACACAGTCATGTCGAT
Source organism: Schistocerca americana (assembly GCF_021461395.2). Taxonomy (NCBI): domain Eukaryota; kingdom Metazoa; phylum Arthropoda; class Insecta; order Orthoptera; family Acrididae; genus Schistocerca; species Schistocerca americana. The sequence goes on along the minus strand of NC_060130.1, from coordinate 893,306,631 downwards.
TAAATATTTGGGCGTAACATTGCAGAGCGATATGAAGTGGGACAAGCATGTAATGGCAGTTGTGGGGGAGGCGGATAGTCGTCTTCGGTTCATTGGTAGAAGTTTGGGAAGATGTGGTTCATCTGTAAAGGAGACCGCTTATAAAACACTAATACGACCTATTCTTGGGTACTGCTCGAGCGTTTGGGATCCCTATCAGGTCGGGTTGAGGGAGGACATAGAAGCAATTCAGAGGCGGGCTGCTAGATTTGTTACTGGTAGGTTTGATAATTACGCGAGTGTTACGGAAATGCTTCAGGAACTCGGGTGGGAGCCTCTAGAGGAAATGAGGCGTTCTTTTCGTGAATCGCTACTGAGGAAATTTAGAGAACCAGCCTTTGAGGCTGACTGCAGTACAATTTTACTGCCGCCAGCTTACATTTCGCGGAAAGACCACAAAGATAAGATAAGAGAGATTAGGGCTCGTACAGAGGCATATAGGCGGTCATTTTTCCCACGTTCTGTTTGGGAATGGAACAGGGAGAGAAGATGGTAGTTGTTGTACGAGGTACCCTCCGCCACGCACCGTATGGTGGATTGCGGAGTATGTATGTAGATGTAGATCTCTGCCGAAGGAGCACAGTGCTGGTGCACGCATAAGTGTTCGGAGCACCGTTTCTCGTACACTGTTGAACATGGAGCTCCGCAGCAGACCACTCCTACATGTTGACCCAATGACATCGTCAATTACAATTGTAGTGGGCACGGAACTGTCGTTCGACCGTCGATTAATGGAAACGTGTCGGCCCTTCGGGTGAATCACATTCTTGCTACATTAGGTTGACGATCGTCCTCAAAAACGCCGTCATCGAGGCGAACGGCGGCTCGAACGTGCAGCGCGCCGCGGACACAGGCCTGTAGAGGTGGTAATATGCCATGGGAGACATTCTTCTGTGCTTGCATGGGACCTGTGGTAGTAATCGAAGACACACTGACAGCTGCGAACCACTTGCATCCATTCATGCTTGACGTCTTCCCCGACGGCGATGTCACCATCCAGCAGCATAATTGTCCATGTCTCGGAGCCAGAACCACGCTAAAGTGGTTTGAGGAGCATTATAGTGAACTCACGTTGATGTCTCGGAGACCAAATTCGTCTGATATAAATCCTACGGAAAGCCAACGTTCTTGCCGCAGTGGTAACTCCGTTTCCCGTCAGGTCACTGAAGTTAAGCGCTGTCAGGCGGGCTTGGGTAGCACTTGAATGGGTGACCATCCGGTCTGCCATGCGCTGTTGCTAGGTGCGCTCAGCCCTTTTGAGGCCAACTAAGAAGCTGCTTGATGGCGAAGTAGTGGCTTATGTCACGAAAACTGACAACGGCCGGGAGAGTGCTGTGCTGACGACATACCCCTCCACATCCGCATCAAGTGAAACCTGTGGGATGGGAATGACACGACGGTCGGTCGGTACCGTGGGGCCTTCAAGACCTGTTCGGACGGAACTTAGTTTAAAGCCCGTGGAACCCATCTGGATCGCTATCGAATACCATCACCGTTTCCGCAAATCAGAGCCCGTTATTTACGCGAATTACATGACCTGTGCGTAGACATCTAACGCCACATACCTCTACAAACCTACCAAAAAACTGTTGGATCCGTAATATGCAGAATATGTGATGTATTTCGTTCCAAAGGCGGATAAACAAGCTATTAAGTAGGTGGTCATAGTGTTTTGACTCATCGGTGTATAATAATAACAGTAATCATGTAACTACTAGTTAGGCTAATGGGCACTAATTAGACTGATTTTGAGGTATAAACTGAAGTAAACGCTTAGGAATGAGACAAAAAAAATGTCTTCGACACATTTAATGTTCTATTTTTTTTAATGTTCCGTTGGAAAAAGCGAGTGGAGTGAAACTAGGTTGGTACTTACATGCCGGCCGCTGGTGGCCGAGCGGTTCTAGGCGCTTCAGTTTGGAACCGCGCGACCGCTACGGTCGTAGGTTCGAATCCTGCCTCGGGCATGGATGTGTGTGATGTCCTTAGGTTAGTTAGGTTTAAGTAGTTCTAAGTTCTAGGGGACTGATGACCTGAGATGTTAAGTCTCATAGTGCTCAGAGCCATTTGGTACTAACGTAGCCACAGCAGTTATAATTTTGTATTATGTAGTCAGTGGCAAAACCACTCGCAAGGCAAACGGACAGAGAACCCAACTGCTGAAATTTTATGGGTTCCCGCCCTGAATTGGGCGTTTGCTACATCTCTGCGTCTCAGGTCTGTAGAGCTCGCTCTGGATATGTAACTGACTCCTTAATTCTATTCAAGAAATGTCATATAAAAATTGAGGGGTAGGTAAGTATCAGTCTGCATCTAAGCATACATGAGATGTATTCGCAGCTGCGAATACAAATAACCATCAGCTGTATAAGGGAATGATGTCAGTGAAAATTTGTGCCGGACCGGGACTCGAACCCGGATTTCCCGCTTTATGCAAGCAGTCGCCTTTATTTTGGCAATCCGTGCTCGACTCACGGCCACACACAAACTCGTATATGTTGTCATTTCTGCGTCACAGCTTGTACTCGTACATACATTATGTAATTCCCGTACAGTGGAGGCCATTTTAATTGAAAGTCGCTGCCTGGTATCGGCGGGTAAATACGACATTGCAGTGCATGCATATCAGAAGGAACGCTGCATCGTTCTTAACAACACACGCACTGCAATATCGCATTTAAAATTGTTTTCGGTGTTTCAGATAATATGTTCTCATGGATAATTTTATAGGTACGGTCTTCAATCCAACGTGAACCAAAGTTGTTGAATTCACTACAGGATATTATCGACATATCTTCTTTCTAGCACTTATCTTTATTCTCATATTGTTTGTTGACAGGAAATTTGATTAGCAAATAAATGTTCTATAAACTGTTACCAGCTGCATAAGTAGACGTGTGCAAGTTTTATGTGAGTAAATCCCATACATGATTCCAATTACTCTCTTTTGTGTTATGTGAGTAACTCCCACACATGGCTTGAGTTGCTGTCTTTTGTGCAAAAAGAACATTTTTTGCTTAGGTGAAGACTTAAGCCAAAATATGTATGAGAATAGAGGATATACGAGACATTAACTTGCTAAATTCTGTCATCCGTTATTCTGACGGCGAAAGCACCTGGGCCTAATTACTTCATACAACTTCTTTCATTTTCTTCCGATTTCTCTTTCTATTTATTTTAATTTTTTAAGAATAATGTGATTATCAGCGTGTGCAGTTTCTGTTGTTCCTCGTAACGTTTTTGTTCACTTGCCGTTGTTTAGGTCAAACTCCTTGCTGGGTAGTTGGTGCATTGCTTTATATATTCACTGTTTCTTTTGAGAAGATTCCTATACCGAGGTTTTCTGTTTCTGAATCGGGTGATATCAGCATAAATACGTACTGTGGCTTGTGGTGTTTCAAAAATATTGTCTTTTAACTTGCTTTCCGTTCTCACAATCTGCATTCTATCACAGTTCTTCTTTACCTAACTAAATTTGGTAAATGTGGTTTGCTGTCCAGTACCATAAGTTTCATTTCCGTCAGAATCTATTGTGACCAGAACTTGTGGTGATATCACTCGCTAGTTTTATTTATTTTTCTGTTGCCGCTTCCGCTGCAGGGAAAAGAACTGTTCGACGTCAGTCGTTGATTGTGAAATCCGACCAATATGATATAGATCTTCAAGGCGAATGGCGTAACTGTTATCTAACAGAGTAACAGAGGCTCATGTTTAACGAAACCTAAAACCCGCAGAAGTAAACATCTTGAATGTGGAATCAGACAATATTTTACCAATTGTGCTAGAAGAGTTGGTGCTTTTTTTCCCGTTGTCTCATAACAAGAACGTGCGAACGCTTTGTTCAACGTGACAAAAGCAGTCTATGCAGATGGTCATCGCAGTTTAACCATTATCTTGTGTTTAATATTTTATTATACCATGCAGCGCCTTTTGAAGGCCGTGCATCATGTCTAAAAAATTTATTTTTCTAGACTTCGAAGCGATTTGACGTTTGTTACGGTGTTACGATTGGTAGCTTCGCTCATATACGGCGACACCTGACAACAGTCTTATCATTGCTGACTACAAGTACCTGTTATTGTCAGAGCGTGGGTGAATTTCAAGGGTGGTTGTTATGTAATTCTGACTGTAAATACACGTGTTTGGTCAAGGTCGGGAAACCGCAACTTGTTCTTGCTAGGCCGAAGCTTTGCTGTTTGGGCTTCAAAGATGAACATTATCGTCGTTGAACGATGGTCACTTGGTATTTACAGGAAGTGATGTGCTTCACTCCATTAAAAAGCACCAGATAAAAATGATCTTTAGACCTCCGACTGAGTCAGCTGCTGTACTTGGTTCGGTGAAAGGTGGTGCGATTTTTCGTAAGGCGACCATTGACAGAATTGCGTCAGTGTAACATGGCCTATACCGGGAAAACTACATGCAACATACAGAAGCAATGGGTCGAACATCAAGGTTGTACCAACCCTTTGCAATCCGGAATATCTGTTGCAGCAGTAATCTTCATTGTTACTAGTTTTTTATTTTTTGTTTTACACGTCTAATTCCGTAGGACCAAATTGAGGACTAAAATCTGCAAAGTCCTGGAACGTGTCACAACATGAAATTAAAACATAAAAGTAATAACAGATATGATGAAATGTGTATGAACCCAAAAAAGATAAGCCGTAAGTTTACATGAACGCATTGAACAATATAACATAGGGATCAGCTTAATTTTTCAAGGAACTCCTCGACAGTATAGAAGGAGTGACCCATGAGGAAACTCTTCAGTTTCGATTTGAAAGTGTGGGGATTACCGCCAAGTGTTTTGAATTCTTATGGTAGCTTATTGAAAATGGATGCAACAGTATACTGCACACTTTTTTGCACAAGAGTCAAGGAAGTGTGATCCAAATGCAGGTTGGATTTCTGCCTAGCATTAACTGAGTGAAAGCCTGCTGATTTTTGGGAATAAGCTGATACTATTAACAAGAAACGACAGTAAAGAATATGTATATTTGTTGGCCAGTGTCAGAATACCCAGACTTCTGAACAGGTGTCGACAAGAGGTTCGCGAACTTGCATCACTTATTGCCCGAAATGCCCGTTTCTGAGCCAAAAATATCCTTTCAGAATGGGAAGAGTTACCCCAAAATATAATACCATACGACATAAGTAGATAAAAAAAAAGCAAAGTAGACTACTTTTCGTGTCGAACTATCACTTACTTCAAATACCGTTCGAATAGTAAAAATGGTAGCATTAAGTCATTGAACAAGATCCTGAACGTGGGCTTTCCACGACAGTTTACCATCTATCTGAACACCTAGTAATTTGAACAGTTCAGCTTCACTAGTCATATGTCCAGTCTGTGAAATTAAAACGTCTGATTTTGTTGAATTGTGTGTTAGAAACTGAAAAAACTGAGTCTTACTGTGATTTAGCGTTAGATTTTCTACAAGCCATGAACTTACGCCAGAACTGCACTGATTCTGTGGACTACGATAAAGTCAAAATTTTGGCCTCCATGTCATGCTTGTGGAGCTCAGTTATTAAAGAAGTTGTGGAAATACTGCTGACGGACGAAACATTCGTGTTGACAGTTTCTGTCTGTATAAATACTGGTACTTAGACTATTCTGTAATTACTTCTCAAAGATAACTTTGCACTGGTCCAACAACAAAATTGCATCTATTACTGTGTTGAACTTACAGGTGTTTCATTTTGAGTCGCTATGTCCTTCTTAATAAAATGATCCATTGTTCGACACTTCATTATCTTATGTGAATATTTAGCCTTAATGAGGCACAGAAATGAGTAACGTATTTAGCCGTAAAAAAATCTTTGACCACCTACCCAGCAGTTTAAAGAATTTAATACATAATGAAAGTAGTTTCAAACACAAACTGAAATCGTGTTTGTTTGACACCTCCGCCGACTTCATAGAAAAATTTATGAATGTGCAGTAATATGGTTTGTGTGTTGAATACAAACCACTTCATGCAAAAAAAGTAACTTAACAGAATGGTGCCATATTTTTCTCTAAAAAAGTTACTTTAACTGTAAAACTGACCCGTTACACATTATAATGAGAGGTCTCTGTTATGAATCAAGGAATGTGCAAATAACTACACTCACTGTCAAAGGGATAAAGTGTTGAATCCTGCTAAACTCTACAGCAAAGTCTTCCGACTCATACAGAGGATAGCTGCTAGATACGACGCTCAGATTATTAGTGGGAATCATCGACTACAAGCAGCTGCAGGCTCGAAATTTAATTAAATGATCTGCAAACGTTTCTTGTTGGTTAATTATCTCAAATGACACTTGCTAACGAGAATTTAACAGTTACCTTGAAATAAAGTCAGTATATCGTGGCAGGAAAAACCCAGCAATACCAGTACAACAACACGGCCTTCAGAATGCCCAATTCCGTTGAAAACGGTCGCCTCTCTTTTATTTTATTTATCTATCCAATTTGTTCGACGAACATGTCGCCGTATTACATGGAGACTCCGAAAAATACACTACTGGCCATCAAAATTGCTACACCACGAAGACGACATGCTATAGACGTGAAATTTAACTGACAGGAAGAAGATGCTGTGATATGCAAATAATTAGCTTTTCAGAGCATTCACACAAGGTTGGCGCCGGTGGCGACACCTACAACGTGCTGACATGAGGAAAGTTTCCAAACGATTTCTCATACACAAACAGCAGTTGACCGGCGTTGCCTGGTGAAATGTTGTTGTGATACCTCGCGTAAGGAGGAGAAATGCGTACCATCATATTTCCGACTTTGATAAAGGTAGGATTGTAGCCCATCGCGATTGCGGTTTATCGTATCGCGACATTGCTGCTCGCGTTGGTCGAGATCCAATGACTGTTAGCAGCATATGGAATCGGTGGGTTCAGGAGGGTAATACGGAACGCCGTGCTGGATCCCAAAGGCCTCGTATCACTAGCAGTCGAGATGACAGCCATCTTATCCGCATGGCTGTAACGGATCGTGCAGCTACGTCTCGATCCCTGAGTCAACATATGGGGACGTTTGCAAGACAACAACCATCTGCACGAACAGTTCGACGACGTTTGCAGCAGCATGGAGTGTCAGCTCGGAGACCATGGCTCCGGTTGCCCGAGACGCTGCATCACAGACAGGAGCGCCTGCGATGGTGTACTCGACGACGCAGCTGGGTGCACGAATGGCAAAAGTCATTTTTTCGGATGAATCCAGGTTCTGTTTACAGCATCATGAAGGTCGCATCCGTGTTTGGCGACATCGCGGTGAACGCACATTGGAAGCGTGTATTCGTCATCGCCATACTGGCGTATCACCCGGCGTGATGGTATGAGCTGCCATTGGTTACACGTCTCGGACGACTCTCGTTCGCATTGACGGCACTTTGAACAGTGGACGTTACATTTCAGATGTGTTACGACCCGTGGCTCTACCCTTCATTCGATCCCTGCGAAACCCTACATTTCAGCAGGATAATGCACGACCACTTGATGCAGGTCCTGTACGGGCCTTTCGAGACACAGAAAATGTTCGACTGCTGCCCTGGCCAACACATTCTCCAGATCTCTCACCAACTGAAAACGTCTGGTGAATGGTGGCTGAGCAACTGGCTCGACACAATACGCCAGTCACTGCTCTTGGTGAACCGTGGTATCGTGTTGAATCTGCATGGGCAGCTGTACCTGTACATGCCATCCAAGCTCTGTTTGACTCAATGCCCAGGCGTATTAAGGCCATTATTACGACCAGAGGTGGTTGTTCTGGGTACTGATTTCTCAGGATCTATGCACCCAAATTGCGTGAAAATGTAATCACATGTCAGTTCTAGTATAATATGTTTGTCCAATGAATACCCGTTTATCATCTGCATTTTTTCTTGGTGTAGCAATTTTAATGACCAGTAGCGTAAGCTACGTATGTCGTCCCATGCTAAGACCATTCCGCAACAAGTGTGACGCATTGTTAGAAAAGAGTGAATGTTCTGGATTTCCTGTAGGTGCAGTTCTGCTACGGGACGGATAACAAGTGCATAAAATTGTGCGAGTGAAATGGCGCGCAAACTCTAAATGTACTGCGAAGTTGCAGTATGCGGGGTAGTACGATATTTGCGGACAAAACGTTTAAATTGTACGCAGATTTGCCGTGAAATTATGGCTGTATATGGAGCAAACGCATTGTCGCGTCCAGTCTTACAAGGGGAGGCCGCGACGTTCAGATCACTGAATTACTTCAGACTTTATGCACCTTAGCAGGCCATTAAAAGAACATAACGTGCATGTAGTAAGGTGCACTACTCTGGCAATTCCGAGAAAATTGCAAGAGAAGTTTTACGCGTGTGTTATGTAACTGATGTATATGTGCGAAGGCACCGGTTGTCATTGTGGTCAAGTGGCTGCCGGCACGGCTGCTCAGCCTGTTCGGTCAGAGGGCTGGCTGTCCTCTGTTATAAAAGAACCGAATGAAAGGTTCAACGATGGACTTGAACGGGTGTCATGTGACGTTCGACCTGACCAAACGCAATGAACAATAACGAAAAACAAGAAAAAAACGTGATTAGCGTTCGCGATTTGCGAGAAGGTCGTGGACGACGCAACAGTTCGAATCTCACTAACACTTACTTTTAATCTATATTTTTTCACCACTGACCACATTTTTTTTGTACGATATTTGAGAGGTAATACAGGGTGCGTCAAAAAAATGTATACTCACTTTGAAGCGTCATAGAAAATTTATTGCCCGTTCTACAATGTTAAATTTCTGGAAATGGAAAGCTTAAAGTCCAATTGGAAAAATAAATGTACTTTGCAAATGTGATTAATGTTCAAACTGGTGGCCTTCAGCATCAATACATTTATGAGTACGAGTCACCACTGATTCCGTACATCGCACCAAAGTATCCAATGAGATTTCTGCGCACACCACCTGAAACTCATTCCAAAGTGTGTCCAGGTTACGTGGTTTACGTTTGTACACCTCATCTTTTACTGTGCCCCATAAGAAGAAATCCAGCGGCCTGAGGTTTGGAGAGCGTGCAGGAAACTCGATTGGTCTCCTGCGTCCTATCCACTGACCTGGCACATTGTGATCCAGGTATGCTCGTACGTCCCTATGATAGTGCGGCGGGGCGCGATCTTGTTGGAAATAAAACTTATCATTACCGTATAAAGCACGAATGGCAGGGAATATGGAGTCAGCAAGCACTGTTAGGTACGTTTCTCCAGTAACAGTACCTTCAAAGTGGAAAGGCCCAATGAGTCCCCTTGCAGACAAACCACACCACACATTTACACCAGGCAAATTCACAGCCTTTCAACTGTAATGTGAGGATTATCTTCAGCCCAGTACACACAATTGTGCCTATTGACAGTTCCATTTAGTTTTGACTGGGCTTCATCCGACCAAATTATGCTACCCATAAATCCCGGTTCACGTCTCACCATCTCCTGAACCCATTCACAAAATTCTAACCTTCGATCTGGATCGTCGTCACTTAGCTTTTGCACCATCCTTGGGATGTACACACGAAACTTGCCTTTCTTCAGAATGCGTAGCACACTACTAGCACTTACATTACTCTCACGTGCCGCTTGCCTTGAAGATTTTTGAGGCGAACGCTGAAACAGTTGCAAGACCGCAGTTGTGGAATCATCACTTGTAGCTGTACGAGGTCGCCCTGATCGACCTTTATGCACATCACACACTGTTCCATGAATTTCGAATTTGTCTCGTAGACGTGTAATTGTTAACCTTGAAGTTGGTTCTGTACCATACTCACTTCTCCACTGTCTTCGAACCGCAGCTACATTCTCAAACTTCCAGTACCACTTAATTAACTGCTTCCGCGCTTCAAAGCTCAAACGCATGTCCGCCATGTTGCAGTTACTTCCTTGCCACTGCTGCCACCTGTTGAAGAAACAGAACATTACTTTCTCACAGATATTTGACCTTGTAAAAGGGGAAATAAATTGTCTATGACAGTTCAAAGTGTGTATACATTTTCTTGATGCACCCTGTATAATGAAAAAACCCACGTGCATTTTCATGAAGTTGTAGTGAATTTCATGTGCTATTTAACTATTGACTATTTGTAATTAAATTTTCAGCCAACGGTCTTGCTGCAGTGGTAACACCGGTTTCCGTCAGATCACCGAAGTTAAGCGCTGTCGGGCTGGGCTAGCACTTGGACGGCTGACCATTCTATCTGCCGAGTGCTGTCGACAAGCGGGGTGCACTCATCCCTTGTGAGGCAAACTGAGGAGCTACTTGATTGAGAAGTAGCGGCTCCGGTCTCGTAAACAAACATACGGTCGGGAGAACCGGGTGCTGACCAGATGCCCCTCCATATCCGCATCCATTGACGCCTGTGGGTGAGGCTGACACAGCGGACGGTCGGTACCGTTGGGCCTTCATGGCCTGTTCGGGTGGAGTTTAGCTTAGTTAGTTAAATTTTCAAGGACGAGGGACAGGCTTGGAAAGCCCAAGCCAGACCTCGATAAATAATGATGCGAATGACGTAGTTCAAAATCAGTAACATAGTAAATCACAGTGTACCAGATCACAAGAGTAATGTACAATTACTCGTCGGATGTGGTCTCGACATCACGCGTTGCAGGATGGTAGTTGTCATACAAACAGGAAAACACAAATTTAAGCTTCATCCAAATACACCATGCAAATACACAGTTTTTTTCGTTATGTTACCTCTCAAATGTCATATAAATTGCGTAATATGACCAATGACGAAGAAAAGGTTAATAATTAAGTTTGAGCGGCATTCGAACCGTCGCCTCATACACGTTCGTCTCACAAAGCTCGCAACGCTGACCATTTCACCACCATGAACTCAAAAATCCGGTACTTACGCACAGATACATCTGTTACAAAATAGACACGTAAGACTTCCCTTTCGATTTTCCCGAAGAGGAAGATCACAAGGAGAGACGGAGAGGAGTCCACGACGTTGGGTTCACGGATTTCTTCAAATTTGGTACACCTTTAGTAGGCCATTAAAGCAATATTATGTGCAAATAATAAAGTGCACTTCTCACGAGAGTAGTGCACCTTATTACTTGCACAAAATTTGAGGACGACGGTTCAATCCCGCGTCCGGCCATCCTGATTTAGGTTTTCTGTGATTTCCCTAAATCGCTCCAGGCAGATGCCGGGATGGTTCCTTTGAAAGGGGACGGCCGACTTCCTTCCCCGACCTTCCCTAATCCGATGAGACCGATGCCCTCGCAGTTTGGTCTCTTCCCCCAATCAACCCAACCCAAGAAAATTTGAAGAAGTCCGTGATCCCAACGTCGTGGTCTCCTTCTGTTAGTGAAATGGTGCCACCAAGTTGATCAGTGCTGCACAAACGTGGGTCATGTTAATCGGGGAAGAAAGACACCGACATCGAGCACGGAGAACAAGCCCTAGCTATCGTCGAACTGATTCGCAGCAATCGCAGATTTTCCGACTATGAAGACGTTCACACAACGGTTCTTGAATGGTTTAATGACCAAGGAGAGAATCTCTGTGATCGAGGAATTGAACAATTAGTAGAACTTTCCGAACATTATTTACAGACGCTCGGTGACTATGTTGAATAATAGCGTCAGGGATATGTCTCACTTCGACGTATAGTGCAGAATTCAGTAAAAACTACTTGCCTGTCATAATAATGTGTAACTTGCTTTTTGAATTCCCCTCGTATCTTGCTGTGTCTAGAAACCTGGACATAACCGTAATCAAACGACTTCTATTTCTTGACATGTGGATCTATGGAAGGATGCTTAGAGTATCACATATTTAAAGGATAAAGAACATCGAACTCCTCAAGAGGGCGAAATAGGATTGTGAACCATTGTCTGTAATTAAGCTAAAGAAGTTGGAATACTTTGACCACATTATATCACCGTCTGCAGTTGACACTCCAAGGATAAACTTGAGGGAATAGTTCGAAGTAAATCATAGCTTGGCGGCATAAATGGATGGTCAAACATTCTAAGGACTCAACGGCCATTACCTGTGTCGCGAGTTCTACGAGCTTTTACCATAGAGACCGCCAACTTCCAGGTACATGAAGAAATATTAATTATGTTTTCAATCTCTCATTTGGCGTCATCCCATACACTTCATTTATCATTTATTTATATTGAAGCCCGTACTATGTTTTAATTGGTGTCGAATTTCATACATCAGTGCAGTGAAGCGAGGAGACATAACATCAGTTTTTCTTAGCCCTGTTTCTGTTCCAAAAATCTCTGTTCTTCCTGTAGGCCTGTTATACTCTCTAGCAGTTTCAAACTGTGTTACATTTACGAAAATGTTATCAGCACTGTTTGCGGTCCAGGAATGTGATCCCGCTGGTCATAAAAGTTCATAGAATCATTTCATAAGCCCGTTAGTGAAAAAAAAATGCTATAAATTTGTAAGTAGGCTGTTTAGGTTTTTATGTTGGTAACGTCACGTAGCGCTCTGTATGAAAATCACTGACTGTGCTGTGTGCAGTCTGTGGCTGGTTTGCATTGTTGTAGTGTTGGGCAGTTGGATGTGAACAGCGCGTAGCGTTGCGCAGTTGGAGGTGAGCCGCCAGCAGTGGTGGATGTGGGGAGAGAGATGGCGAAGTTTTGAGAGCGGATGATCTGGACGTGTGTCCGTCAGAGACAGTAAATTTGTAAGACTTGATGTCATGAACTGATATATATAATGACTTTTGAACACTATTAAGGTAAATACATTGTTTGTTCTCTATCAAAATCTTTCATTTGCTGACTATGCCTATCAGTAGTTAGTGCCTTCAGTAATTTGAATCTTTTATTTAGCTGGCAGTAGTGGCGCTCGCTGTATTGTAGTAGTTCGAGTAACGAAGTTTTTTGTGAGGTAAGTGATTCATGAAAGGTATAGGTTATTGTTAGTCAGGACCATTCTTTTGTAGGGATTTTCGAAAGTCAGATTGCGTTGCGCTAAAAATATTGTGTGTCAGTTTAGTGTTGATCAGAATAGGTAAAAAGCGAAATATCTGAGTACGTTCAGTTCTGCTCAGCTGTTTGAAAATCAAATAAGTAAGAGGTTTATCGGCACAGTAATTAACTAAGTTTTCTAAGGGGACGTTTCAAATTGTTGAATTACATTTTGTGAATCCGCACTGTTTAGCCGAAAACTTAAGTGTATTACACTGGCTTCCATTTTCATTTAACAGTTGCACTGATCAGACTGCACATCTACAGCCTGGGGTAAATCGCGTAACATATCTGCAGTTTCTCACGGAATAAAAGTGTAGTGCGCTACTAATGGTTATAAATCCATAATGTGGAGAACTTTTACGCAATAACAAATCGTCTGTGGGGGTCATGTAAAGTTCTCCACTCAAATTTAGCTTAAAACTCGCCAGGGACAATAAAAACGAAACACTGTAGGTACCTAACATTCATTGAGCTTAGCCATCTCAGTATCGTATTCCTTAGCTCAGAAAGGGATGAATTTACGCTTGAAGCAAAATCTTTGTTCGCTTACGTAATGATACAAAAGTTTCAAAAATAGGGAAGTTAAATTGTAAAGTGAGCAGTGAAAGTTTCTTTCTATTGGAAGAATCATTTTGTAGGAACTTTTAGGCAGTATATTTTACTTGCATTTGGGTCCACAACTGCTACAAATTTTGCGAATGATAAAATTTTGCCGCATTGTCCGTCGTTGGTAGGATTAAGACATCCGTTTACTTGACATTCACTACTGCACAGTTTCTTCTGTGTAGCCATTAGTAGTATAACCCATCAAATCAACTTCCTTGGGTTATAGTCTCAACATTCTTAAGAAACACAAGGTGTCATGTCTTTAATTGTAAAGTTCGCCCAGCCTCTACTTATTCTCTCTCTCTCTCTCTCTCTCTCTCTCTCTCTCTCTCTCTCTCTGCTGTGTGTCACACCATGCATGCTTAGACAGTAATTCAAAATATGTTCATTTGATGGGTTATGTTATACAGTCACCCAAAAAAAGCTACACATCCGAAATTGTGCAACTGTGCATGCAAAATGAGTGAATATTTTCATACAACCATCGACAGCCAGTGCGGCATAATTTTATGATTTAGAAAATTAGCTGAAAAATAATGCCTTCGATTTTTTGTTTTGTTTTTCTTTTTTTAATCTTATGGGACTTAACTGCTAAGGTCATCAGTCCCTAAGCTTACACACTACTTAACCTAAATTATCCTAAGGACACACACACACACACACACACACACACACACACACACACACACACACACACACACACACACACCCATGCCCGAGGGAGGACTCGAACCTCCGCCGGGACCAGCCGCACAGTCCAGTGCTTGAGACCGCTTGGCTAATCCCGCGCGGCCGATTTTTTTTTTTTTTTTTAATTCTGTTCCCAAAGTCGGTTCAGGTATTATATATCATGCGTATTACTAGGTCGACTTTCCCGCTTCGCTAACTCCAAGCTGCAACACTCTGCCGCTAAAGCGCTCTGACTTGGTAGCTTGTAACATGCTGGTTGGTAATGTCGGTGCGTGAGAAACAGCGCGCTGTAATCGAGTTTCTAACAGCAAAAAACGTGCCTCCAATTGAAATCCATAAAATAATGAAATAAATAAAACGATAATGATCGTATCGACGTCAGTAATGTGCGACGTTGGGTTGTTTGTGCTCGTAATGAAGTAAACGTTGGCACGAGATTCAACATGTGTGATAGAGCGCGGAGCGGACAAACGCGTACGACAATCGACGAGACTCATCACATTGGGGTTGATGAACTCATCAGAGAAAATCGTCAGATAACACAAACACAACTCTCAGGCAAGTGAAGCATATCACGACAGCATATACTGGCCACCAATGCAGATCTGCGGTACAGAAAACTGTGGGTGTCACAAATGCTCACTTCTGACACGAAACAGAGGAGATTGGACATCTATCAACGATTCCGTTTGCGATTAAGTGAAGCAGGCAGAGTGAAACCGAAGAAGGAAGAAAAGAAGGTAGGTTGGACTGGTGGGTTTAACGTCCCGTAGACGTTAGAGATGGAGCACAAGCTCGGATTGTGTGAGGGATGGGAAAGGAAATTGCCCGTGCCCTCTCAAAGGAACCACCATCCTGGCATTTGCCTGGAGCGATTTAGGGAAATCACGGGAAACCCAAATCTAGATGGCTGGACATGGATTTGAACCATCGTTCTTCCGAACTCAAGTCCAGTGTGCTAACAACTGCACCACCTCGCTCGGTAATTGCTTTTGCGTTTTGAGCGTAAGGGTGATGTGTTCCTTAACAACATATTGACAGGTGATGAAAGCTGGGTTCGCTATTTTGACCCTCAAAACAAGAGAGCATCAATGGTGTTCCGCCACAGGGGATCACCGACGTCAAAAACGTTCAAGAGCGTGCCACAAACAGGCAAAGTGATGTTCACAGTTTCTTGGACTTGGAATTCATGCCTAAACGCACCTCTATATACCCTGCAAGGTACTGCGAAACCCTCAGAAATGTGGAAACCTCTCCTTCAGCATGATAATGTCAGACCACACACGAGCTCTGCGACATCTACAACAATCTGACGACTTGGGTTCAGTGTCATCGAGCATACTCCATACAGTCCCGATATGGTGCCATCCAATTTTTATCTGCTTTCAGAACCTAAAAAGTACGCCCTCTTAGTGACGTAGCATTAAGTGATTCTTTTCTTACTAACCTAAATTTACTGTTATGTGAACTTGGCCGTAAATGGTCAGGTTGCAGCCAAATGTAAATACCTGCTGCATTATAGTACAAAGACCCATATAACATGTAAACAACTGTAACTTCCCAGCGGATCAAAAGTGTGTGCTGAGCCGACATTCGAACCCAGAACCTAGCCTTCCGCGGGCAATGCTCCAACTGAGTGAGCTACCCTGGCACTACTGACGACATGTCCTCACAGTTTTACTTCCGCCAGTTCTTCTCTCTCTCTCTCTCTCTCTCTCTCTCTCTCTCTCTCTCTCTCCCCTCCCTATTTTCTAACGATTCCGGATTCGCATCCCGAACCGACAGACAGTTTTATCTGCCACGAAGTTTCTAAACGGTGGACATTCTAATGCAGTGTATAGAATTCATTATGTAACTAACAAAATAACGAAACAAATCGTAACGTAAGAGACTTCACACGTGAAAAAGAGAGATTTCGACATTCTCATCGCGAGGGGAGTGCAAATGCTTCACGGATTAAAATTATCCACTCGATCTGGATCTGAACCGTCGCCTCTACCTTTCCGAGGCAGTGATTTGGTAGCTGAGCTATTTGAGCTTGCTACATAGGCTTATGGAATGTTAGTATATCTGTACCATTATTCTGGTTTGTTACACTGTTCAGCTGTGACAAAGCAGAATATTTCCCCTTAAAATACATGCAATCAGAAGGGAAGAAAGCCAATGTGCACTCCGTGTGCATACCGAATGGAGTCATTCCAGATGTGGAACGGGTCCTCCCGGATGCTATGAAGATCACAGGGAGCAGCCAACTGCAGGTGGTGGCTCACGCCGGTACCAATGACGTGTTTCACTTTGGATCAGAAGAGATTGTGTCTGGTTTCTAGCGGCTAACAGAAGTGGTAAAGGCTGCCGGTCTTGCTTGTGGGATGAAAGCAGAGCTCACCATTTGCAGCGTAGTCGACAGGACCGACTGTGGACCTCTGGTACAGAGCCGCGTGGAGAGTCTGAATCAGAGTCTCAGACGGTTCTGCGACCGTGTAGGCTGCAGATTCCTCGACTTGTGCCAAAGGGTGGTTGGGTTTCGGGTTCCGCTGAATAAGTCAACAGTCCACTACACTGAGGTGGCGGCTACACGGGTAGCAGGGGCTGTGTGGCGGGGGCTGAGCGGTTTTTTAGGCTAGAGGGTCTGGGGAAAACACAAAAAGGGCTTCAGTCACAAAGCGTGCAGGCCGGACACAGGAAGAACGTAGATACAGGAACCATCGGTGTAACAGTTGGAAATTGTCGTAGCTGTGTTGGGAAAGTACCAGAGCTCCAAGCGCTAATAGAAAGCATTGATGCTCAAATCATTATAGGCACTGAAAGGTAGTTAAAACCGGAGATAAGCTCAGCCGAAATTTTTGCGAAGGACCCAACGGTGTTCCGAAAGCAAAGGCTAGACATGGTTGGCGGTGGTGTGTTTGTTGCTGTTAGAAGTAGTTTAACTTGTCGCGAAATTGAAGTAGATACTTCCTGTGAGTTAGTATGGGCAGAGGTCATTGTTGGCAAACGGAATAAAATAATAATTGGATCCTTTTACCGACCTCCCAATTCAGATGATACAATTCCTAAAAGGTTCAAAGAAAACTTGAGTTTGATTTCAAACACGTACCCGTCTCATACGATTATATTTGGTGGTGACTTTAATTTACCCTTGATATGGTGGTGAAAATACGCGTTTAATTCCGCATAAAACATCATCCGAAATTGTACTAAACGTATTCTCTGAAAATTATTTCGAGCAGTTAGTTCATGAGCCCACGCGAATACTACACGATTGTGAAAACACACTTGACCTCTTAGCAACAAATAATCCTGCGTTAATAACCAGCATCAAAACGGATACAGGGATTGGTGAACACAGGGTTGTCGTAGCGAGACTGAAATTCTTCAAAAATAAATGAAAAATATACCTATTCAAAAAATCAGATAAAAATTCACTTTACGCCTTCCTGAGAGACAATCTCCACTCATTCCAAATTAATAATATAAATGTAGACCAGATGTGGCTTAAATTCAAAGAAATAGTATCGGCAGAAATTGAGAGATTTGTACCAAATAAATTAACAAAAGACGGAGCTGATCCTCCTTGGTGTACAAAACGGGTTAGAACACTGTTGCAGAAACAACGAAACAAACATGCCAAATTTAAACAGACACAAAATCCCCAAGATTGGAGATCCTTTACAGAAGCTCGAAACTTAGTGCCTAGACGCCTATACCAGTTTCCACAACGAAACTTTGTCTCAAAGCCGGGCAGAAAATCCAAAGCGATTCTGGTCGTATGTGAAGTATGTTAGCCGCAAGAAACAATCAATGCCTTTTCTGCGCGATAACAATGGAGATACTATCGAAGACAGTGCTACCAAAGCAGATTTACTAAACACAGCCTTACGAAATGCCTTCACAAAAGAAGACGAAGTAAATATCCAGAATTCGAATCGAGAACAGCTGCCAACATAAGTAACGTAGAAGTAAATATCCTCGGAGTAGTGAAGCAACTTAAATCACTTAATAAAAGCAAGTCTTCTGGTCCAGACTGTATACCAATTAGCTTCCTTTCGGAATATGCTGATGCAATTGCTCCATACTTAACAATCATATACAACTGTTCGCTCGACGAAAGATCTGTACCCAAAGACTGGAAAGTTGCACGGGTCGCACCAATATTCAAGAAAGGTAGTAGGAGTAATCCAATAAATTACACACCCATATCATTAACGTCGATATGCAGCAGGAATTTGGAAGATATATTGTGTTCGAAAATTATGAATTACCCGTAGGAAACGGTCTATTGACACACAGTCAACATGGATTTAGTAAGCATCGTTCTTGTGAAACACAATTAGCTCTTTACTCGCATGAAGTATTGAGTGCTATTGACGAGGGATTTCAGATTGATTCCGATTTTCTGGATTTCTGGAAGGCTTTCGACACTGTGCCCCACAAGCGGCTTGGGACTTTTCGCTGGGCGAGAGATTTGCGATAAATGATGTCAATTCACTGTCAAAGTGAGATGCTAACAACTGCTTATCCGCTCTTTCTAGCAGAAACACACTCCTACCCTTCTTGACTGATTTATTAACTTTCGTAACCACAGTTGCTTTAATGACAGCATGGTCGCTAATCACCATATCTATAGTGACTTTGTACCTACAAAGTCTAAGATATTTCCATTGCATGTGGGCTGCCGAACTAGTTGCTTTCATAAGTTCTTTGCACGAGGGTCTGTCTGTACTCCCCACAATGATCCCATAGACACCCCAGTCTGTACTCGGTAGCTTAAAGTCACCTCCAACTAGTATTGCATGATCTACGTATTTATGCGCTACTGACTGTAGACTTTCTTTGAATGACTCCAGAACTGTATCGGGTGGCCGGTAAAATCCTCCAACAATTAACTTGGTTTCACCTACACCTGTTATACGCGACCAGATAACTTCACTGTTACTCTCAACTTCTACCTCAATAGAGACAAAAATACTGTTAATTGCAATGAACACTCTCCCTCCTACAGCCTAATCTCTCTTTCCGATATTCGTACCACGACTCGCTACATACCTCGGAGCTTTCCATTTCGAGTTTGAGCCAGCTCTCAGTCCCAACAATAATTTCAGCACGTGAACTTTCCTGGAGGGGAGTAAATTCGGAAAATTTGTTACGAATACTTTGACAATTTACTGATAAAATTTTAACAGTCGAAGTGTGTTTACTCTCACAGTCTGGCTTCCCTTTCTGCGTATCGACTGGCGAGAGTTCATCAGAGTACCTCAAACTACCGGCTAGTCTAAGAAACCGTCCTGTGCACAAGTACTCGGCTACCCGAGTAGCTGCTTCCTTTGTGTAGTGCACCCTCGACCTATCAAGGGGAGTCCTACAAATCCCACCCGATAATGCAAGTCTAGAAATATGCAGCCAAGACCGGCAAAGAGTCGACGAAGCCTTTGCTTGAGACTCTCCACTCGGCTCCAGACCAAAGGACCCCGATCAACTCTGGAAACAATGCTGCAAAATGCGAGCTCTGCTTGCACCCCACGCGCGAGGCTAGCTGCCTATATGAACTCAGCACCCATGCGGCAGACGTTGTTGCCGACGCGAGCCACAACTTGCAGACGCGTGCGTCCTGCACGGTTGATAGCCGCAGGCAGGGCCGCCTCCATATCTCGGATGAGGCCCCCATGCTGACACTGGCTTTCTTTCTGTTTTTATATACAAGGTATCTCCTGTAAGAGTCATCAGGCGCATTTTCTCTGGTGTTTCGGCAGATATTTGTCCTTTGGACTCTGCGCTATGTTGCTATAGTCAGCCCTAACAAATATTGCTATTCACGTCTTTTATGCGACTCCCAATGTCGACGGAAAGCGTCGGATTCTTTCTCATTACAAACGAAATTATTTTTAAAGAAGAATTTTACTTGCCCGTTCGATAGCGTGGTCCCAAATTAGTCTAAGACGATGTATGTATTAACGTGGACAGTAAAACACGAAGAATAACGAGCACCCCAGCAGCAATAGCGCCGCCCTGGCCCATGCTGCCCGCTACTGACAAACAGCAGTCTGTTCATTCGTTGCTGGAGTACTGGAGTACTGGTTATTCCTGTTAATTCATGCTGACAAAACGAATGTCGCGATAGGCTAATTTGGGAACCCTCTATCGAATGGGCATGTAAAATTTCGTTTTAAAAATAATTTTGTTTTTAATGGGGAACAAACCGTGGCTTTCTGTCGACACTGGGCGGTGCATGCAACATCTGACGAGCAGTATCTGTTTGGGATGAATCCAGCTGCACATTCCGAAAACGAAATTGCAGAAATCTGCCTAAATAGCAGAGAAAATATACCTGACAACCCTTAAGAGGTGACACATCCTGTACTGGGTATAACAAAAATCTGTGGCACAAATTGCAGGACGCATTTCTCACACATAGACGAAGAAATTATGTTACAACTCACATTCTCCAACGCGTTTCAGCGAGATCAGATTGCAAATTTTTACAGTCGGCATGTATGGGCAGACCATTCCCCACGCAACTGTTGAAACAAGTCATCAACAAAGATTTTCTGTCAGTGTTTGGGCCGGTGCTGTTGGTGAGTATTTCGTAGGGTCTCACTTTCTTCCACCTGGGCTCAACAAACAAAGTTATCAAAATGGTTCAAATCATCACACACATCCATGCCCGAGGCAGGATTCGAACCTGCGACCGTAGCGGTCGCGCGGTTCCAGACTGAAACAAAGTTATCATAATTTTGTAGAGAATGTTCTACCTGATCCATTAGCAGATGCGGCTTAAGCTGTGCGACAAAACATGTACTTCATGCACGATGGAGTCCTCCTCATTTTAGTGTTAATGTCTGTCGACTTCTAAATAACAGAGTCTGTGAGGAATGGATAGGTAGAGAGGGACAAATTGCCAGGCCTCCATGCTCTCCGATCGTAAACCCACTGGACGTTTCTTTCTTGGGGCATTTCAAAGCTCTTGTGTCTGGAACCCCGATACAAGATGTTTTGCGTGTATCCCATGATTAATGAATTGGAGAAAATGAATTGTAACGTAGAAGCAAAGTGTTTCCAGATCCATGTTCATGTAACTTAATTTCTTGGTCTACGTGTGAGGACTGTGTCCTGCAATTTGTGTCCTACATTTTTGTTATATCATATATATATATGTGTGTGTGTGTGTGTGTATGCGTGTGTGTGTGTGTGTGTGTGTGACGTTTTCTAAGACAGCTGTAAATATTTTTTCATATTTCGTCTCTGTTCAGAGAATGACTACCAATTACGTTGAGATACACACGCTATCGACCGTTACCGAGTCTGTGATGGCATACACGAGAGTGAAGTGTATTCTCTAAACGGAGATTAATTATTAAAATAAATTTACAGCAGTCTTCGAAGAAGTTATAGAAATGAATACAAAACCACACAACTCGCTATTCGCCCATAAACGCTGATTACCGTGACCAAACAAATACATAAATAGCGCACTTTTTGGTCGTCGTGACGTAACAGTGACATTGCTCTGTACCCAGTTTTCGTTTGGCGGAAAACGTACGTTTTCTTATGGGGGAGGTGGAATAAACAAGAATACAACCATTTTGTTTTCATTTAACGAACTGTGTATGTTTTTCTTCTGAAATGTCGACTATAGCATTGAAGTTTTTCAGGCTTCAATCTTCCTCTAATGAAGCACATTTGCAACAACATCCTCCTCAATCTCACTAAACACAGCTTCGTCAGAGGCTATCTGATGCCGACAGTCCGTCATTTTGTCTTGTCAGTGCAATTTTACAACAGTTGATGACTTGCCTCTCTCCAGCACGCTTCAGAGAGAGAGAGAGAGAGAGAGAGAGAGAGAGAGAGAGTGTCGATGGGTAGGAACCCCCTGCATTGCTACCGTTCTCAGACTTCTCATATCCTCAGAACCGAAGTGGAAAGGTAGGAAGTCGGCGTAGCACTGACGTAACAGTGACTCCTTGACTTATAGAGTATGAAACCCACAACATTGGACTCGTACTCACTCCGTTTCTGATCTCTATTAAGGATAACGTTCAAGAAATTGCATTTCAGAGAAGCTAGCATTTGAAAAGCTTCCTTCCGAAAATTTGAGAAAAGTGTGTGTGTGTCATGTAATTAATTTAAAAACTGTAATAGCAAAAAAACTCTCACAACTTTAACAATTTCGTAATCTACCCAATATGAAATAGAAGTGTGCACTCATCATTGTTATTATTTCACAGCATTGTTATAGTGAACACAAGTTGCAAACCATGACTGTGCGGGTATCTAAATAATGGGAATACTGTTTCTTTCAGTCGTTTCTACCTACGTTTGAGAAGTATGTCGCTCTGTATGTTTTGTTTTGTTTTTCATTTTGTGTAGGGTCTTTCTCTTTCTCTATTCCCGTCTCACGTTCGTGTGATTTGCCCGTTCTACCTATGGGCCATGAACCATGTCAGATTTGTTGTTGACACGAAACATGGTCAGCAGACGATGATGCACCTTTACCTGGATGGAATATTACTGGTCAGGCCGCAAGCCCATCCACGTGGGCGCAACTTCAAAGCAGTTATCGTTAGGGACTGCTCGGCCCGAAACAAGAATAACCAATAGTTTGAATTGGAAAGCGGTCACGCGACGTCCCTCCGTTCGACCGAAATGGTGCGATTTTTGTCTCGGCAGAGAAATTTATGAAAGCGTTCTTACAAGGGACATTCCATAAGTAATGCAACACATTTTTTTCTCGGGCAATTTCGGTTGAAAAAATGCGGGATTTTTTGTGGGACATAGTGGAATATTCCCGCTTTATCTCCTATAGTTTTATGAAGTTCCTGTAGGTAGCGTCGCTATACGTTTCCTTTAAAATGGCGTCTGTAACAAGGGTTTCCAGGTTTTTCTAAACCGAAGTATAGTTTTTTTTCGAATATGACACTTGTAATTGAAAAAATCGGGATTTTTAACATGTGTCTTTAACGTCAGTTTTGCCTCAATGAGACATGAAAAACTATGACAGGCATGCAATACCGTGAGCTTTACAGCTAATCATCTTTACCTTTTGTAAACTCAAAAGTGAACCGTACACGATTCGCCATTAAAATTGGTTTTCAGTTTCACTTTTTGCTGCTTTTTTGGCACTGGTACTTCATTAGTTTTGCTGACTGCGAGTCTAGTTGTAAAAATGCTTCACCAGCAGTAACAATAATCAACTGTTTCGATCGATTTCTGACTCGCTACTGAGGTTGATGTAAGACAACTGCAAGCCTTTCCCACACTTCACTGCCATCGTTCGGGATGAACAAGCCACAGCACCTTCTGCAAGCAGAAGTCAGAGATAAAAATAGATTAAATGATACTGGCGATCGAAACTGAAATCGCCATATGTAATGATATTTTTAATAAAAATCGCAAATGCAACAATTATTTATACTTATCACAAGGAAATAAAACACTCGAGTTAGTGTTAAGTACAATACACAGTAACGAAGTAGATAACAAATGGCTACCTGTCACACTACTGTCAGCTATGAAGGTCACATTGGATGAAGCCAAAAACAAATGACTGTCAACGAAACCAGATCGCCTTCTACCGATCGAGGACTTTTTTGTTCTAAATTGGCATTTGGTCATCGTCATACAGTGATTCAAGCCTAGGGAGCTGGCCGGCCAACTTAAACTTGAGATTGAGAACGGCTGTTGCGTGCAAGTCTTTTAGGACTAAGAGGTGTATTTTTAAAAATGGTTCAAATGGCTCTAAGCACTATGAGACTTAACACTGAGGTCATCAGTCCCCTAGACTTAGAACTACGTAAACCTAACTAACCTAAGGACATCACACACATCCATGCCTGATGCAAGATTCTAACCTGCGCCGGCCGTTGTGGCCGAGCGGTTCTAGGCGCTTCAGTCCGGAACCGCGCTGCTGCTACGGTCGCAGGTTCGAATCCTGCCTTGGGCATGGATGTGTGTGGTGCCCTTAGGTTAGTTACGTTTAAGTAGTTCTAAGTCTAGGGGACTGATGACCTCAGATGTTAAGTCTCATTGTGCTCAGAGCCATCTGAACCATTTGATCGAACCTGCGACTGCAGCAGCAGCGCGGATCCTGGCTGTATTTTTAAATTCAGTTACCTTTACAAGAGTGACTCTAAGTCGTATAATGAACAGACTGTATTGTATGAACTATTAACTGTTCCGGTGTAATCGGGATTTTCATGTATCCCCTCAAAATTTAATTGGGGGTCGGATTTTCAACAGAAAAATCGGTACAGTACCGCCCAAATCGGGGTACTTGGCAATCATGTCTGTAGCGGAGGTGCGTTCCGAGCAGAGAGCTGTCATTGAGTTTCTTTTGGCGGAAAACCAGAGCATCGCAGACATTCATAGGCGCTTGCGGGATGTCTACGGAGACCTGGCAGAAAACAAAAGCACTGTGAGTCGTTGGGCGAGGCGTCTGTCATCAACGCAACAAGGTCGCGCAAACTTATCAGATCTCCCACGTGCCGGCCGGCCGCACACAGCTTTGACTCCTGCAATCTGGGAACGACTTCAGCGTGTTCGTCGTCACAAAAATACAAACAATCGTGTCTTTCTCCATGACAACGCAAGGCCTCACACAAGTTTGCGCACCCGAGAGAAGCTTCCCTTCCGAATTGCACCTGTTTGGCCCCGTAGCAGTACATTAATGATGGGGAGGTTATTGATGCAGCATGACGTTGGCTCCGACGTCGACCAGTAGAGTAGAGTGGTACCTTGCGGGCTTACAGGCCCTCACAGTAACGTGGCGTAAGACCGTCGCATTGAACGGAGATTATGTTGAAAAATAGGGTTTTGCAGCCAAAAGAGTGGGGAATTATATAGTGTATTGGAATCCTGAATAAAACCAAACCGAGCGAGGTGGCGCAGTGGTTAGCACACTGGACTCGCATTCGGGAGGACGACGGTTCAATCCCGTCTCCAGCCATCCTGATTTAGGTTTTCCGTGATTTCCCTAAATCGTTTAAGGCAAATGCCGGGATGGTTCCTTTGAAAGGGCACGGCCGATTTCCTTCCCCATCCTTCCCTAACCCGAGCTTGCGCTCCGTCTCTAATGACCTCGTTGTCGACGGGACGTTAAAAAACACTAACCCAACCTAACCCAATAAAACCAACCTGCTTTCAGAAAAAAGTGTTACATTACTTGTTTAATTCGTCTCGTAAGTACTCGATCTAAATATTTGTGAACAGCAAGACTATAAATATGACTGCTGCTCGTTCATTAGTAGCAACTTAAGCTGTGATCTTAGACACCTGCCTATCCACACCGTCGGGAATCGTGACATATTCGGAAATAAACAGCGACATACACTGAAGCGCCAAGGAAACTGGTATAGGCATGCGTATTCAAATACAGAGATTTGTGAACAGGCAGAATAGGACGCTGCGGTCGGCAACGCCTATATAAGACAACAAGTGTCTGGCGCAGTTGTTAGATCGGTTACTGCTGCTGCAATGGCAGGTTATTAAGATTTAAGCGGGTTTGAACGTGGTGTTATAGTCGGCGCACGAGCGATGGGACGCAGTGTCTCCGAAGTAGCGATGAAGTGAGGATTTTCTCGTACGACCATTTCACGAGTGTACCGTGAATATCAGGAATTCGGTAGAACATTAAATCTCCGACATAGCTGCGACCGGAAAAAGAACGGGACCAGCGACGACTGAAGAGAATCGTTCAGCGTGACAGAAGTGCGATCTTTCCGCAAATTGCCGGCCGGAGTGACCGTGCGGTTCTAGGCGCTACAGTCTGGAGCCGAGCGACCGCTACGGTCGCAGGTTCGAATCTTGCCTCGGGCATGGATGTGTGTGATGTCCTTAGGTTAGTTAGGTTTAAGTAGTTCTAAGTTCTAGGCGACTGATGACCTCAGAAGTTAAGTCGCATAGTGCTCAGAGCCATTTGAACCATTTTTCCGCAAATTGCTGCAGATTTCAATGCTGGGTCATCAACAAGTGTCAGCGTGCGAACCATTCAATGAAACACCATCGATATGGGCTTTTGAAACTGAAGGTACACTCGTGTACCCTTGATAACTACACGACACAACGCTTTACACCTCGTCGTGGCCCGTCAACACCAACATTGGACTGTTGATGACTGGAAACGTGTTGCCTGGCCAGACGAGTCTTGTTTCATATTGTATCGTGCGGATGGTCGGCACTGGTATGGAGACAACCACATGAATCCATGAACCCGGCAGGTCAGCAGGGGACTGTTCAAAATTCTGGAGGCTCTGTAATGGTGTGGGGTGTGTGCAGTTGGAGTGATATGGGACCCCTGATACGTCTAGATACGACTCTGACAGATGATATGTACGTAAGCATCCTGTCTAATCAACTGCATCCATTCATGTCCATTGTGCATTCTGACGGACTTCCAGCAGGACAATGCGACACCCCACACGTCCAGAATTGCTACAGAGTTGTTTCAGGAACACTCTTCAGAGTTGCCGGCCGGAATGGCCGAGCGGTTCTAGGCGCTACAGTCTAGAACCGCGCGACCGCTTTGGTCGCAGGTTCGAATCCTGCCTCGGGCATGGATGTGTGTGATGTCACCGAACTTCACTATTTTCTCTGCCTCGTGATGACTGGGTGTTGTGTGATGTCCTTAGGTTAGTTAGGTTTAAGTAGTTCTAAGTTCTAGGGGACTGATGACCATAGATGTTAAGTCCTATAGTGCTCAGAGCCATTTTTGAACTTCACTAATTCCCACTATATCCAGCTTTAACCTATCCATTTCCCTTTTTAAATTTTCTAACCTACCTGCCCGATAAAGGGATCTGACATTCCACGCTCCGATCCGTAGAACGCCAGTTTTCTTTCTCGTGATAACGACGTCCTCTTGAGTAGTCCCCGCCCGGAGATCCGAATGGGGGACTATTTTAAGTCCGGAATATTTTACCCAAGAGGACACCATCATCATTTATCCATACAGTAAAGCTGCATGCCCTCGGGAAAAAGTTACGGCCGTAGTTTCCCCTTGCTTTCAGCCGTTCGCAGTACCAGCACAGCAAAGCCGTTTTGGTTAGTGTTACAAGGCCAGATCAGTCAATCATCCAGACTGTTGCCCCTGCAACTACTGAAAAGGCTGCTGCCCCTCTTCAGGAACCATACGTTTGTCTGGCCTCTCAACAGATACCCCTCCGTTGTGGTTGCACCTACGGTACGGCTATCTGTATCGCTGAGCCACGCAAGCCTCCCCACCAACGGCAAGGTCTATGGTTCATGGGGGGAGGATTAGCAAGTTATATTTGTTGAAATAATCAGCAACCAGTTGCACATAAGAAATTTTATTTATTAACCACTGTCATGCACATAGTGCCCTTCTTCAGAAGATTATAACTATCGCATTATTAGCAAGCGCCAAAAATTAGCAGGTCTGTGCAGCAGTCATGTGGAATATAGCGCCTGTACAAATACGTTACAAGAAAACCAAACATTTCTGTAGAAGGACACCAGGTGGCTGAAAGGAGTTAAGAAATAAAAATCCTTTTGTGGAACAGCTTGCTGATTATTTCAACAAATAGAAATACTACTGCTGAAGGTGGATAAAGTACTCTAGTTAGACTTATGGATACGCTTAGTAAATATATCTTTCATGGCCATTCCTATTATCTTTGGAAATGAAAATAATTGCATTAATGATCTATATGGGTCTGTTTTCAGTATCACCATTCTTTTTTACTACCAAAACTGGCTTCGTTTGAAGCATGCAGGAAAGATACTTGAACTGAATGATTTACTTATAATGTCTGTTAGGCGGCCTGTTATGCTGACTTCACATTCAATGAACACACACATTGGAACTTTGTTTAAGCCTGATGCTCTTTTATTTCTTAACCTGCACACTACATTTCTGACTTCTTGCTCTGTGACAGGTAACACCACCATCCAGTTTGTTAAGTAGCTTCGGGGATGCTACTTGTTTACTTCTGGAATGTTTGGCTGTAGTTTTGTTGCAATGCTGATGAAGTTGTAGTTTGTGAAACTGACCAGTTTTCTTGGGTTACAAACTGACACTTCATTGGAATGTATCTCCCTATGGTTTCTCCTTTACTGTTTCCTTTCTTATAACTGACCAAATGATACTGTCATTCATCCCTTTCTTTTCTGCTGGCAGCACCGTCCTGTATATTCCTTTGATTTTTTGTGTTTTTATAGTAGTCTAGAAATTCTGGCTCACATTGATTTGTTTTTTGATGGCTATGGTATTTATGGGCTTGGGTTCACAAGTCCCTTGCTAACCCAAGTGTTATTTTTTTGTACCTCCAATAGAACATATCACTTTTGAGAATGTTTCCTCATATTTTGGTTTACATGCTGATGAAGATTCACAGTACTTAGCATTTACATTTCTTTCAGCGTACACTTCTTTCCAGGTCTGGTGATGTAGTTGCTTTGCAAAATCATACATGTTTCACTCGGGGAAAACTCTTTTGTAAACCTGCTTGTGTGACATTTTTCTGTACCAAAATTGAAATTAACGACTTGGCAGTAATGACCAGAAAGCTTTAGAAATTTTACAGTTTTGTCATACTTGGCTTTATTAATATCACTTATTATGTGATTTAATGATGATGCTATTGTTTTTATTATTCTTGTTCGACTACTGACCAGTGATGGAAAACAAAAGATATGCAGAAAGTCCAGGAAAGTTTGGATAACTTCATTCTTGTTGAAATTTCCTGGCAGATTAAAGCTGTGTGCCGGGCCGAGACTCGAACTCGGGACCTTTGCCTTTCGCGGGCAAGTGCTCTACCAACTAAGCTAACCAAGCGCGACTCACGTCCCGTCCTCACAGCTTTACTTCTGCCAGTACCTCGTCTCCTACCTTCCAAACTTTACAGAAGCTCTCCCGCGAGCCTTGCAGAACTAGCACTCCTGAAAGAAAGGATATTGCGGAGACATGGCTTAACCACAGCCTGGGGGATGTTTCCAGAATGAGATCTTCACTCTGCAGCGGAGTGTGCGCAGATATGAAACTTCCTGGCATATTAAAACTGTGAGCCGGGCCGAGACTTGAACTCGGGACCTTTGCCTTTCGCGGACAAGTGTTCTGTTGTGGCGTAACAAGACAGCTACGCCACACTGAAGTAGCCGAAAGGCACGCGTAATCTTACGTAGGCTAGAGAGAGGTAATGAATGGTAGCAAGAAAAGTACGTAGCTGCTATAATACTTAACTTTTAATCCATAATTTGTATACAGCATTCCTTGATGATACAAGTGAGACTCTATCTTAAAATGGTTAATGGCGCCTTGCTAGGTCGTAGCCATTGACTTAGCTGAAGGCTATTCTATCTGCTCGGCTAATGAGCGATGCATTCTAACTATCTGCTCGGCTAATGAGCGATGCTTCGTCCGTACAGTCGCTAGCAATGTCGTCCGTACAACTGGGGCGAGTGCTATTCCGTATCTCGAGACCTGCCTTGTGGTGGCGCTCGGTCTGCGATCACACAGTGGCGACACGCGGGTCCGACATGTACTAAATGGACCGCGGCCGATTTAAAGCTACCACCTAGCAAGTGTGGTGTCTGGCGGTGACACCACATTCCTCCCCCGCAAATCGGCGAACGGTCGTGTTATAAGGCTTCCGCCCGCCGTGGGGAGGACCCCATGTTGACGTATGCGATGAGGTGGGGAGCCTAACAACAGGCGAGGCTGTGCCACCCGCACCCGGCCATTCGGTCCGAGGGGAGCTAGGAAACGCCTGAAAACCTAGTCCAGGGTGCACGTCAACATGTGGTGTAGGCGCCCGTAAAGAGACAGGAGGGGCCGAAGGGTCGACCTCCATTGCGTCGGGGTATCCGACGCGCGAAGACGCCATGTGGTCCGGAGCGGGCAAGAGTTCCATGGCGGAGGACAGCTGGTCACGGGAAGCTATCGGCGGCGCGTGACCCAGGGAGGCGCTTGGCGGCTGCAGCGAAGCGTCCACCGCGGGCGGCGCCGGCTGGAGGACAGGCGGCGGCGGCGGAGGCGGCAGCGGCGCGTCGCCATGGGGCAAAATGGAAGGCATCGTCGGTAACACCTGGGGATGAGGCGAGCCAGTAGATGGGTCCCCAGGGCGCTGACCGGACGGCACCGTCGCTGAAAGCAGACGGGGAGCGGCAGAACCCGTGCGACGACAGAGGCGCAGCTGATTGAGATGCCGACGCACCTCACCAGAGGCCCCCAAAACCAAATACATCGCGCGGCCGAGGCAGCGAAGAATGCGCCCTGCGAGCCAACGCCGTGAACCTCGATAGTTGCGATAGAATACAACGTCGCCTGGAGCAAAAGCAGAAGTCTGCCGCTGCACAGGAACCTGATGCGGCGGATGCAGCAAAGACATCAAGGTTCGATGAGGACGACCGTGGAGCAACTCAGCCGGCGAGCGACCATCTCGGGGCTGAGAGCGATACGAAGACAAAAAGAGCAACAACGCGTCCTCCCGAGAATGCGACTCTTTCAACTTCAACATCTGTGACTTGAAAGTCCGGACCAATCGTTCAGCGGCACCGTTTGACTGAGGCGAAAACGGCGTGGATGTCAGATGTTGAATGCCATTGGCCTGGCAGAATGACTGAAATTCTGCGGACATGAATTGTGGGCCATTGTCGGAAACAATAGTCTGCGGAAGACCTTCAATGCAAAAGATAGCAGACAACGCTTGGATGGTGGCAGAGGACGTCGTGGAAGACATCCGGACAACAAAAGGAAAATTACTGAAGGCATCTACCAGAACCAACCATCTAGCATTCCAGAATGGACCAGCAAAATCGATGTGCAAGCGTTGCCAAAGGGAAGTGGCTTTTGGCCATGCAAAGACTGTCCGCGGCGGTGCGGATTGTTGTTCGGCACACGCCATGCAAGAAGAATACATATTTGTAATCGCAGCATCGATGCTGAACCAAGTACAGTGCTGACGAGAAAGTTGTTTCGTTCGCACTATACCCCAATGTCCTTGGTGAAGAAGCCGTAAAACAGAGGACTGTAACGAACGTGGGACCACGACTCTGGACTGATCATTATCAGAACGCAACAACAAAACACCACGTCGAACAAAAAGTCTCTCCTTGTGAGCAAAAAATCGGCGAACCAACGGATCCTCGATCCGAGACTTTGACAAAGGCCATTGCGCAGCAACAAAACGCAAAACGGTAGCAAGGACAGGGTCATCAGCTGTGGCTGTAGCTACATGACGAAAATCAATCGGAAACGATTCGACCACTTCATCGGTTTCCGAATCAATGAACATGCAAGCAAGTTCGGAAGAATCGAATGCTCTATCCTCCGCAACAGGCAAACGGGACAACGCATCGGCGTTTCCGTTGCTTAGCAGTGGACCGATACAAGATATCGTAGCGGTACTGCGAGAGGAAAATAGACCAGCGAATGAATTTCTGCGCTGTACGCGGAGGTACAGGCTTGTTCGGATGAAAAAGCGATGTCAAAGGTTTGTGGTTTGTGATGATGGTAAAGTGACGACCATACAAGAAATCATGAAACTTTGTAACACCAAACACGAGAGCCAAAGCTTCTTTCTCTATCTGCGAGTAATTGCTTTGCGCAGACGAGAGCAAGTTTGACGCAAAGGCAATAGGGCGATCATGCGAGCCAACTTTGTGCGCAAGCACAGCACCGATCCCGAAATCCGAAGCATTTACCATTAACAAAAGGGGTTTCTGGGGATCGAATGGCGTAAGGCAAGTATTAGAAAGCAACGCCGATTTCAACTGGCGAAAAGCGCCTTCGCATTCCGTCGTCCAGACGAACGGAACACCTGTACGGCGTAAGCGATGAAGCGGAGCTGAAAGGGAAGAGGCATTGCGCACATTCACTCACACCGTGTGATTCTAAATCGTGTAATGTTCTTGCGACCTCATCACGCAATGCGTGAGGATCATTGCGCGCTCTGAAAAATTTCGGTTGCGCGTTGACTTTCAGTTCCAAATGTGCTTCATAGTTCTTAGCGCAACCAAGGCCCGGTGCAAAAATGTCTGCAAAGTCTTCACATAGACGAGAAACACTGTCTGAAGGCACCGTCTGGTTCACTGATACGACCTGATTTACAATAGACAAGTTAAACAACTGAAATAAATCTAAACCAAACAAGTTCACTGCAGTAGAAAAACGAAGAACGTAAAATGACACAAATTTTGTTTGTCCCTTGTATGTTGCAAGAAGAGTGCACTGTCCTAACACACGGATCTGCTGTCCTGAATATGTAGTTAGCTTAACATTTGCGGAACGCAACGGAGGTTTGCCCAGTTGTTTGTACGTGTCGTGATTGAGCAATGAAACTGCAGCTCCGGTATCGAGCTGGAATGGTATGACCGTGCCATGAAAGTCCAAATCTACAAAAAGTTTATTGTCCTGCCGACGACAAGAGCGACTGTCTCGTGCAATTTGAACTGATACAGGTACAGCATCACTTGCTAATTGACTTGATTTCCGGCGACGTCGACGCACACTTTTTGTGGGACGAACACAGTCACTGTTAGAGACAGTGGCACTGGACGAAGTGGAATTAACTACATGAATGTCCATGGGCGAAGGTTCACGAGCCTGAGTGTCCTTGGTTCGATTCCGGCGCGAAGCAAAGGGCCTGGAATGATTAAGAGTGTCTGATCTGAGCTTTTTCTGGCAAGCACTTTGAACATGTCCTTTCTTATTACAGAAAAAGCAAATAGCTTGGCGTGACGGGCAATTTTCACGCGAATGTCTAGTAGCACACTGCGGGCATGATTTCACTGCATTTGTATGCCGGCGCGGCACACCTGGTTTAGAGCGTGGCGGCAGCTGCGCGGACGTGCGCGAGGGCAGTTTACGGGGCCGCGCAGCGCCCCCGGCGGGCCGGTTAATGTTACACACGGCTGGCGAAGTTGCAAACGATTCTTCCTGAGCAAAGTCAAGCGTGTCTTGTCTATCCAATATGTCTATCACTTGCTGAAGGGAGGGATTAACGAGTTTCAAAATTTGCTCCCGTATACGAACATCAGAAACGTTCTGTGCTATTGCATCACGCACCATAGTATCTGAATAAGGGAGTCCACATTCACACTCAAAAGCACAATCCCTTGTAAGGCCTTGCAATGTTGCAACCCACTCCCTATTAGTTTGACTGGCCGTACGTTTTGTACGAAAGAAAGTATACCTCTTTGTAACTACATTAACTGTTTCTTTGAAATAGGCGTCCAACGCCGACAAAAGTTCTTCGTAGGACAGAGTTGCTACGTCGCGTCGGGGAAACAATTTCAGTATCACACGGTAGGTGGACACACTGACACAGGATAATAAGTGAGGCTGCCGCTCATTACCTTGAATTCTGTAGGCGGCGAGATGAAATCCAAATTGGCGTGACCACTCAGTCCATGTCTCTTGGGTTGGGTCAAACTTGCGAAACGGCGGTGCAACTGCATGTTGTGGCTGCGGTAGCGGTGAAGCGGCGGCTGCCGCATCGTGTTGCAGTGCACGTTGACCCTGGACGAGCTGTCCAAGGGCATCCAATAACGCCTGCGTCTGCTGATTCTGCAAGCGATAAAAGTCGGACAGTACATCTGGAGATTGTGGCGAAGCCATGACACAAGTAAATGTAAGCAATTAGAAAGAACAAGACCCTTTCCGTTGACTCGTCGCCAACTGTTGTGGCGTAACAAGACAGCTACGCCACACTGAAGTAGCCGAAAGGCACGCGTAATCTTACGTAGGCTAGAGAGAGGTCTGAAACAGGATACGTAATGAATGGTAGCAAGAAAAGTACGTAGCTGCTATAATACTTAACTTTTAATCCATAATTTGTATACAGCATTCCTTGATGATGCAAGTGAGACTCTATCTTAAAATGGTTAATGGCGCCTTGCTAGGTCGTAGCCATTGACTTAGCTGAAGGCTATTCTAACTATCTGCTCGGCTAATGAGCGATGCATTCTAACTATCTGCTCGGCTAATGAGCGATGCTTCGTCCGTACAGTCGCTAGCAATGTCGTCCGTACAACTGGGGCGAGTGCTATTCCATATCTCGAGACCTGCCTTGTGGTGGCGCTCGGTCTGCGATCACACAGTGGCGACACGCGGGTCCAACATGTACTAAATGGACCGCGGCCGATTTAAAGCTACCACCTAGCAAGTGTGGTGTCTGGCGGTGACACCCCATGTTCTACCAACTGAGCTACCCAAGCACGACTCACACCCCGTACATGTTACTTATCATTATCATTAAAGTTACAGGCCATATCCGGATCTTGGGTTAATTTACTGAAGAAGACACGCAGATTGCCATTAGGTGATATGACTGGGTGTTGTGTGATGTCCTTAGGTTACTTAGGTTTTTAGGAGTTCTAAGTTCTAGGGGACTGATGACCATAAATGTTAAGTCCCATAGTGCTCAGAGCCATTTGGACCATTAGGTGATATGCACACATATAGTGTAGTTAATTTCCTTTTCTGTCTCGTTACTTATATTCCAGAGATTTAAAAATGTTTATCTTTACTGAGTAAGCTATTATCTGATCTGAGTCCAAACTGTAAAACTTTTTTGCACTTATACGACATCCTCCACCTTTTGGGGGTGTTCTACAATAAAAGTATGTTTCTTCATAACAGGTTAAGCTACATTAACTATTTTTGCTACCTTATACGAATGATCTGTCCTGCAAACTGCTGATATATATGGGAAAAGGAGTTCTACTTCAAGTTTCTGGATTTTATTACTCATTGAATCAGTATTTTGGCGGAGAATTCGTACAAGGGGAGGCCATAACGTCGGCATCACAGATTTACTTCAAAATTTGTGCACCTTTCGTAGGTTATTAAAACAACATAAAGTAGTGAGGTGCACTACTTTGGCAATTCTGAGAAAACCGCAAGAGAAGTTTTACGTGTCAGTTTTGCGGCTTATGCATCTGTGTGTAGGTGCTGAACTTTATGTAGAGTTCATGGTGGTCAAGTGGTTAGCGTTCGACCTTCGTAAGACGAACGTGTAGCCGTATGAGAGGACAGATATACTCCCACTAAGACTTAATTATTAATCTATTTTTTCATCACTGTTACATAATTTAATCTTTATAACATTCGAGAGGTAATATAATGAAAAGAAAAACACGTGTATTTGCGTGAAGTACCGGGTGATCAAAAAGTCAGTATAAATTTGAAAACTGAATAAATCATGGAATAATGTAGATAGAGAGGTACAAATTGACACACATGCTGGGAATGACATGGGGTTTTATTAGAACCAAAAAAATACAAAAGTTCAAAAATGTCCGACAGATGGCGCTTCATCTGATCAGAATAGCATTAGTTAGCATAACAAAGTAAGACAAAGCAAAGATGATGTTCTTTACAGGAAATACTCAGTATGTCCACCATCATTCCTCAACAATAGCTGTAGTCGAGGAATAATGTTGTGAACAGCACTGTAAAGCATGTCCGGAGTTATGGTGAGGCATTGGCGTCGGATGTTGTCTTTCAGCATCCCTAGAGATGTCTGTCGATCCCGATACACTTGCGACTTCAGGTAACCCCAAAGCCAATACTCGCACGGACTGACGTCTGGGGACCTGGGAGGCCAAGCATGATGAAAGTGGCGGCTGAGCACACGATCATCACCAAAAGACGCGCGCAAGAGATCTTTCACGCGTCTAGCAATATGAGGTGGAGCGCCACCCTGCATAAACGTCGTACGTTGCAACAGGTGTTTGTCAGACAGGCTACCGAGCGAGGTGGCGCAGTGGTTAGCACACTGGACTCGCATTCGGGAGGACGACGGTTCAATCCCGTCTCCAGCCATCCTGATTTAGGTTTTCCGTGATTTCCCTAAATCGTTTCAGGCAAATGCCGGGATGGTTCCTTTGAAAGGGCACGGCCGATTTCCTTCCCAATCCTTCCCTAACCCGAGCTTGCGCTCCGTCTCTAATGACCTCGTTGTCGACGGGACGTTAAACACTAACCACCACCACCACCTCAGACAGGCTGGGGATGATGCGATTCTGTAACATATCGGCGTACCTCTCACCCGTCACGGTAGCAGTTACTGACGTTTTGCTGTCCAGCGCCATCTGTAGGACATTTTGTGAACATTATTTTTTTTATTCTAATAAAACCTCATGTCATTCCAAGCATGTGTGTCAATTTTTACCCCTCTATCTACATTATTCCGTGGTTTATTAAGTTTTCAAATTTATACTGACTTTTTTATCACCCGGTATTTACATGAAGTTTCAGTTTATGTTTTCCGTGTGTGTATGACAAATATCATTCTGCAGCGTGTCATGTTGAGAGCACATCCGACGAGAAAATTGTACATTACTCTTGTGGTCTGGCACATTGTAACTTACTATATTACTGATTGAGAATAACGTCATTTGCATAATTATTTATCGATGCCTGTCCCTCGTCCTTGAAAATTTAATTACAAACAGTAAATAGTCAAATAGCATATTAAATTCACTACATCATCATGAAAATGCACATGGATTTTTTTTCAATATATTACCTTTCAAATGTCATATACAGTAAAGAATGTGACCAGTGATGAAAAAATATGGGTTAAAAATAAGTGTTAGCCCGATTAGAAAACCACAATTTTTTTTACCTGGTTTATTCACACCAACGATATTACAGAGCTTGACCACGTTAAAAATGTTACACCTCATACCATTAAAGTGAAAGTCGTTCGAGAATGGCCAACAGCAGACTGACTACACTTTTAAAGACGTACATGACATTCATTATTCATTCCATTATTTCATTGTAAAATCGTAATCGCTGCAGGAGATGTACAGCTTCAGGCTTTACGGAGGACAGCCGTCGGTCAGGTGGGTGTTGTATCCGCGTGAAGTGTAGCCGCAGCAGTCTACGCTCGCCTTCGCTGCATGAGAAATCCCAGCTCAGTGGCTGCTTCAAGTTGATCTTCTCGAAGGGTAGTTTATTAGTTTTTCCGCTTCGTGCCAGGTATGTATCCCAACCTGGTTTCCCGAGTTTGGGTTTCTCCGTTTATCTTCTCTTAACTTTCAGCGTCACGCTCTGAAAGATCCTTTCTTCCAGCTTGGTTGCATCAGAATATGAGGAGGGTATCACATTCATGTAGTGGGTTTCTTCTTTTAATAGACAAATGAACGTTGCGCATGAATGCTATTCACAATAAATAATCTTAAAGCAAAGGAAGGAAAGTTGCTTCTTCTGTGGTGGTAGCTTCTCACCATTTGGAAATGAAATTTACGTCGCAGCAATATGTAGCCGCCAGTTTAAAATAAAGAAAATAAAAGATTTTTCCAACTAATTACATAACATTTCTCTTTCGACTATTTACAGTTTTCTTGACTGGCGTGTGGACATGTGGCTTGACTACAATGACTTCTTATGGCCAGCACCTTAGCACAGTTACATCAGTTGCGTAATAGACGCGTAAAACTTCTCTTTCGAGTTTCTCGGAATTGCCAGAGTAGCACACCTTACTACTTGCACGTTACGTTGTTTTAATGGCCTACTAAAGGTGTACAAAGTTTGAAGTAAATCTGTGATCCCAACGTCGCGGCCTCTCCTGGTTAGACCAGTAAACTTTACACCGCTGCTTACCATGGAGTTTTCTTCTTTCTTCTGGTCAATAAAAAATCCTTCAGATGTACAGGAAGCACAGTTTTCCTTTTCCTTGCTGCACTTATTTGTCCATTCTCAACACAGCTGAAGTTTTTTCCTTGTATGGTTCCCCCGCTACTGGTTCAGCTGCTGCTGTGGATTTGTCCTTAATTTCTGATGTGACCATTTCCTTCCTTACGCCTACTGCACTGGTACGCACATATGCAACTACGGGAGTGGGTACCTCTTCAGCATTTCCGGTGCTGGTAGCACATATGCAAAATTGGCGTCTTCCATTAGTGGTATTACATTTCTTTCTCCTGAAGAAGCAGTTCCCTCAGCGGCTGTCCTTTCTCTTATTATTGGTTGTTTGTTTAGCTCTTCCTGTTTTTTTTACTTCGTGATTTCTCTACGCCTTCGGGTGCAGCTGATGATTTTTCCGTAGTGAAACGCATTTCATTGGTTGGTAATGAAATTAGGGCTGAGGATACTTGCAGCTATATGGTTTGGGGATTTCTTAACAGTACGAGGGTAATCCCACAAGTAAGGTCTCCTATTTTTTTATAAGTACATAGACCCGTTTATTTCTACAATGGTTTACATCAGTTTACAGCTTGAACATTTAGCTATTTTTCTATATAATCACTATTTCTGTCGATGCATTTTTGTAGACGCTGTTCCAGTTTTTGTATGCCCGCTATGCTGTTCAGAAAGTTATGAACCCCTTCTTTCACCTCGTCGTTAGAGCTGAATCGATTTCCGGCGAAATGTTCTTTTAACCTAGGGAACAGGTGATAGTAAAGGGGCGCGAAGTCAGGACTATAGGGTGGGTGGGTGATTATGTTCCACTGAAACTGCTGCAGGAGAGCAACGGTTTGCCGAGCGATGTGTGGGCGAGCGTTGTCATGGAGAATGTGTACACCCTTGCTCAACATTCCTCTTCTCCGGTTCTGAATTGCCCGTTTGAGTTTTTCAGAGTCTCACAGTATCTGTCAGCGTTAATTGTGGTCCCAGCGATTCAGCCTCGACGACGAGGTGAAAGAAGAGGTTCATAACTTTCTGAACAGCATGGCAGCGAGCTGGTATGACATAGGCATACAAAAACTGCCACAGCGTCTACAAAAATGCATCGACAGAAGTGGTGATTACGTCGAAAAATATCTAACTGTTCAAGCTGTAAACTGATGTAAACCATTGTAGAAATAACCGGGTCTGTGTGCTTATAAAAATATAGGAGAACTTACTTTTGGGATTACCCTCGTATTTTCACAAATTACATTTAGGATTTCTTCACATTTATATACCCTTTTGCTTTCCCATTCCTATGAAGCCCATACTTCGTAATGTAATCGCAATGCAGACACTGACTCTAGCATCCAGTCGATCGTGCAGATGGCAATACTGTCTTGGGAAACGTTATATCACGCCTGCTCGACCTGTTCACGTAGTTCTGTAAGAGTTGTTGGTTAACGAGTCACTTCTCGTGTCATCATATCCCACACATGCTCGATAGGAGGCAAGTCCGGAGATCGTATTGGCCAGGGAAGTTGCTGCACGTCTACCAGAGCACGTTGACTTTCATTGGAAGTGTGTGGGCGAGCATTATCCTGTTGGAATAACACATCAGCTTCCCGTTGAAGAGCCACAAAAGAAAGGGTCTAACAACATTCTGCATATACAGAGTGCTGATTAGTGTCCCCTCCAGAAACATACAAGTGGACGAGAGTCGTAGTTTATTGCACCTCAGAACATAAGGCGTGGTGTGGGACCGATGTATCTTGGACGAATCCACTCTAAGACACAGTCCTCACCACGTCTACGTCGTACGCGGAAACGACCATCACTTGTGTACAGACAGAATCTGCTTTCATCGGTGAAGACCGTGGCGCGCCAATCCATCTTCCAAGTGATTCTCTGACGGCACCAGTCAAGCCGTACATGTCGTTACTGTGATGGGAATGGAAGTCGGGCTAGAGGAGAGCGTGCCCGTAGTCCCATTGCTAATAACTGGTTTGCAACCTTGCATGTTGACATATTTGGGCTCACAAGCCCTCTTACCCGTGCTGTGACAGTACGATCTGCCAATGCTGCCCTTACAACAATATGGCGATTCTGGCGGGTGTCTGTGCATGGACATCCAGATCCCCGTCACGTGACCACTGATAACAGCATCGTTGCATAACTGATACAGCACGTGTAACTTATGTGACAATTCTCCGGAAGGACCATCCCGCTACTCGGAAGGTCACGATGTGACCCCTTTCCAACTCGCTCAGTTGGCTGCAGGAAGCGCGAGTGTGTCTCCGTGGCGTAGTTGCCTGCTTGCTTCACAGGTTTGCACCGCACTGTGCCGTCAGGCTGTGAACATTCCTTATGTAAGTGTAGACACAGATGGCGCTCTGGTAGCTATGGCGGACGACGTTGAAACTATTGTCAATACCTCTGCTATCCCCCAGGTGGCACATTCCGTCATCGGATCAGAGTCGACGTCGTCCCAGGTGTGCTAATTTTTTTCCGGCAGTGTATATTTGTAAATGCCATATTATTATGTGGCGCTTTATACACCACTGGCCATTAAAATTGCTACACCTCGAAGATGACATGCTACAGAAGCGAAATTTAACCGACAGGAAGAAGATGCTGTGATATGCAAATGATTAGCTTTTCAGAGCATTCAAACAAGGTTGGCGCCGGTGGCGACACCTACAACGTGCTGACATGAGGAAAGTTTCCAACCGATTTCTCGTACACAAACAGCAGATGGCCGGCGTTGCCTGGTGAAACGTTGTTGTGATGCCTCGTGTAAGGAGGAGAAATGCGTACCATCACGTTTCCGACTTTGATAAAGGTCGGATTGTAGCCTATCGCGATTGCGGTTCATCGTATCGCGAAATTTCTGCTCGCGTTGGTCGAGATCCAATGACTGTTAGCAGCATATGGAATCGGTGGGTTCAGGAGTGTAATACGGAACGCCGTGCTGTATCCCAACGGCCTCGTATCACTAGATTAGATTAAATTAGATTTACTTTCATTCCAATTGATCCGTAGTGAGGAGGTCCTACAGGATGTGGAACATGTCAGAAAAACAACAATACATGACAAATATTTACAACTAAAACAAATAAGCTAATGTACCATTCCACAGGTACCAAGCTGAATGATCGTCATTTTTAATGAACACTATATGAAAGTCATTTTACAAATACTAATGCACTGAATTTAAAATAAAAAATATTTAATTATTTATAAGGTAATAAACATGTAATACAATTACTATAATAGTTATTTACAATGAACACATTACTGCACTGAAATGGTGCAGAAGTTAGATTGTACTTTATATATATATATATATATATAATCTGTTGGTTTTACTGAGAAATTCATCAATGGAGTAGAAGGAGTTGGCCACCAATAAATCCTTTAGGCTTCTCTTAAACTGAATTTCATTGGTTGTTAAGCTTTTTATGGCTGCTGGCAAGTTATTGAAAATGTGTGTTCCTGAATAATGCACACCTTTTTGTACAAGACTAATTGACTTTAAATCCTTGTGAAGATTATTCTTATTTCTAGTATTGATTCCATGAATTGAGCTGTTTGTTTGAAAAAGTGACATATTTTTAATGACAAATTTCATTAAGGAATAAATATATTGAGAAGCAGTAGTTAGTATCCCTAGTTCCCTAAACAGGCATCTGCAGGATGTTCTTGAGTTCACACCACATATAACTCTTACTGCACGTTTTTGTGCCCGGAAAACTTTAGCTTGGCTTGATGATAATAATCCCATATACATTATGGAATGAAAGTTAGCATAGTATGCCAGCTTTTTCATTTTTATATCCCCTACGTCTCACAAAATTCACATTGCAAACAGAGATTTGTTAAGACGCTTCAGCAGTTATGTGGTGTGCTCCTCCCAGTTGAATTTATTATCAAGCTGTAATCCCAAGAATTTAACACTGTCCACTTCTTCGATCTTCTTGTCATCGTATGTTAGACATATACTCGTGGGACACCCCTTACAAGTTCTGAACTGCATTTAGTGTGTTTTTTCAAAGTTTAGTGACAAAGAATTGGCTAGGAACCAGTGATTAATGTCCACAAATATTTTATTAGCTGATCTTTCTAAGACTACGCTTGATTTGCTATTTATTGCAATGCTTGTATCATCGGCAAACAAAACTAACTTGGCATCTGGTAATGTTACTGATGAAAGGTCATTGATATACACAAGAAAAAGTAAGGGCCCTAAAATGGAACCTTGTGGGACCCCACATGTAATTAGTTCCCAGTTGGATGATGCCTGATAGCTTGAGACATTGTCTCTTTCCTAATAACAGGCATCTTATCCGCATGGCTGTAACGGATCGTGCAGCCACGTCTCGGAGACCGTGGCTGCGGTTACCGTTGACGCTGCATCATAGACAGGAGCGCCTGCGATGGTGTACTCAACGCCGAACCCGGGTGCACGAATGGCAAAACGTAATTTTTTCGGATGAATCCAGGTTCTGTTTACAGCATCATGATGGTCGCATCCGTGTTTGGCTACATCGCGGTGAACGCACATTGGAAGTGTGTATTCGTCATCGCCATACTGGCGTATCACCCGGCGTGATGGTGGGGGTGCCATTGGTTACACGTCTCAGTCACCTCTTGTTCGCATTGACGCCACTTTGAACAGTGGACGTTACATTTCAGATGTGTTCCGACCTGTGGCTCTACCCTTCATTCGATCCCTGCGATACCCTACATTTCAGCAGGATAATGCACGACCGTACGTTGCAGGTCCTGTAGGGGCCTTTCTGGATACAGAAAATGTTCGACTGCTGTCCTGGCCAGCACATTCTCCAGATCTCTCACCAATTGGAAACGTCTGGTCAATGGTGGCCGAGCAACTGGCTCGTCACAATACGCCAGTCACTACTCTTGAGAACTGTGGTATCGTGTTGAAGCTGCATGGGCAGCTGTACCTGTACACGCCATCCAAGCTCTGTTTGACTCAATGCCCAGGCGTATGAAGGCCGTTATTACGGCCAGATGTGGTTGTTCTGGGTACTGATTTCTCAGGATCTATGCACCCAAACAGCATGAAAATGTAATCACATGTCAGTTCTAGTATAATATATTTGTCCAATGAATAGCCGTTTATCATCTGCATTTCTTCTTGGTGTAGCAATTTTAATGGCCAGTAGTGTACAAAAATCCCATAATGTAGGAAACTGTTTCTTGCAGAAGTAATTAGATACACATTACGGTTTGAGAACGTGCTTAAATTGGAGGGAATTAAGCGGACTGTCATGTATAAATTTTATCTACTCATGGTTTTTTTTTTCTTTATTTGATTTCAATTTCCCCCCACCCCCCACCCCCCACCCCCCACCCCCACCAGAGGGGGGGGGGGGGCGGGCTGGCAGGCAGTAGCTGCATATTAGAAAAACTACGCAAAATTACTAAGAAAAGTTGTTAAAAAATCAAGGAACATGTACATATCAGAAATCAGTGATTCCGACAACAGGCTTAAGGCTATATGGAAAGTAGTGAAATGAGAGACACGACATGCGCCCATAAACAGGATAACATCACTATTGTACTAAATGGAGCGACTATGTGCAAATATGTTTAATAACACTAGCCTGAGATGGTTCTGTTTGTAGCTTTTGGTGATTAATTCCTATGTACCTCGGTGCGCTGAACTCAAAAACGACCTTTGGTCTGTTCTATCACGTCAGAATTTTTATCAAATCGCAATTTGCCATACTTACTATACGTCGAAAAATATCTAAAATATGGGACTTATGACAGAGTGAAATAGGTTTGTTTCGCACAAAACTTATTATTTTGCGGCTTATAATAGACAATATTGTAATAGAATATAGAAAATAAAAAACTGACGGTTTTAGTCATTGGGTTGACGTCTCTTTAGAGTTTTATACCAGTCATGCTCTGTTTTCAGGCTTTTCTGTGGATGTGCTCTTCTGGATTCATTTCGGTGCAACATCCAGCAATAGTCCGCCATCATTGTAGTATACCATCTTCTTTTTCAACGCCTTTCCATTTCTTTGATGTCCTGATGGAATCTCCCATCCATCTCTTCACTAACAGCATCCAGATCACAGACATACATTACTACATCGGCAATATTGTATAAGGCATCGTGGCAATATGGCAGCGAGTCCAAAGGACATGTAACCAGCTGTTTACTTACTGATAATACAATCGTAAGAATTGAGGATGAGCTTGTATAACTACGTTACCTTTAGAGTTTTGACATAACGGAAAATAAGTGCGTCGTGTTTGGCTGTAGTTATCTGTACAGCATAAGGAAGATACAAGGAAAAGAAGATATCTCAGTACAAGCGTAGCTGGAAACATCTTACGTGTTTTTGTTTTTGCGCTGTATGTAATTACATTACGGTTTGTCTTATTTGAAATACCGGCAGTGGTTAAATAGTTGATGTATATTTTAAGGGGTTTAACAAGTCTAGTATTAACAGACATAGCATAATGATGTGTTTTAACCAGTTTTCATCAACTTCGGCTTTTCGTCGAATAGCATGTTGTTATGAAAATGGTTGTATAAGTAAAACGTGCTATTAATCGTTGGTAACAAGTATCTTTATTCATTTGAGTGTTCTTACGAAAACCTTAGTCTCCTTTAAACGTGTTTATATGTAACTTGATGTTCTTCTCGTAACACGACTCTACGATGTATGTGTTACACTCAACCAGAACGCAAATATTTGCTCATGT
Source organism: Schistocerca americana (assembly GCF_021461395.2). Classification (NCBI taxonomy): domain Eukaryota; kingdom Metazoa; phylum Arthropoda; class Insecta; order Orthoptera; family Acrididae; genus Schistocerca; species Schistocerca americana. The sequence goes on along the minus strand of NC_060130.1, from coordinate 893,262,026 downwards.
GCAGGACTTTTTTAGACCACCCCGTAAAGCTTACGTCATTTCGTTTCAGAAAATCGTAGAAGTACCATACACAAACTTCCTGACGCCGCCATCTCACTTCACCAAGCGTCAGGCTTCAGTAAAAGATGCGCCTTTGCCATTCTTGTAATGTGTAACCGTGACCCAAATTCAGTACTCCAAATATGAATGTTGGAAATGAACCTTCAAACTCATGGAACAGCGTAAAGTTTGGTACTTCTGCAGCACAATAGCGTGAACGGCGGATTTGATATTCGAATCCCCCTTGTTGCCCAGAAACTTGGCTACTACTTCTTTAAAGGCGCCCAGACTTCGTTTTCAGTAACGTCCATTTCTTTTCAAAATGTATGTATTTGCAAAGTTTTCTAATGTCCAGGCTTGTAAAGACACCCTCTTGTAGTTTTGCGGTTGATAAGGCTGGAAGTATGCTACAAATGTAACCTTTTGGTTAAGTTCGCAGCACATGGTGTACTGGTTAGAGTTGCTGCCTCTAGATCATGGGTCCTGAGTACGATTCCCGGCCGGGACGGGGATTTTATCCGCCCCGGAGACTGGATACTTGTGTTGTCATCGTCGTTTCATCATCATTCGGGAAAATGGCTAGACGTGATTGTGAAAATATTGGGAATTTGTACGAGCACTGATAAGCACGCCGTTGAGTTTGCCACAAATCAAAATAATAAAATTCTTCTTCGTGTGGTAAGGCTGTCACAAATTGCTTCATCAAGCCTGATTTAATGTGTAGAGGTGAAAGGAAAACTTTCGTCGACTTAACGAGAGGTTTCTGGTGCACATTTTTTACTGTAGGCTCTGTTGAAGTTCGTCATGGCCAGTATTTCTGTTTCCAATGATTTTCCTTCTCTCTGCCATCCCACTCACATAAAAAAGCGAGGAAACTCTTTGTACCTGCCTTGCTGTTCAAGGATCATCAATATTAATTTTCGATCACTACACATGATCCACTTACGATCGTCATGCTTAATTTTCTGGAGAAAAAATTGTGAATTGTCGTACAGAATGCCCTATGGGTATTTATACATACCTGTGTCCGTTGTGGTACATGAAAACTTCAAGGCATCGTTTCAACGAATCGATGAATAGTTGCCAATCAGGAGATATTCAGACAGTTGTACATTGCGTGTCACCAGTGGATTTGACCAATTGTCAGAGTTTAGTGGAGAGGAGCCTCTTGTACCTGTAGGTATAGGAAACATGCAGCAGACCTCAGTGCCGGCTGTTGCGGCCGAGCGGTTCTAGGCACTTCAGTACGGAACCGCGCTGCTGCTACGATCGCAGGTTCGAATCCTGCCTCGGGCATGGACGTGTGTGATGCCCTTATGTTAGTTAGGTTTAAGTAGTTCTAAGTCAAGGGGACTGATGACATCAGATATTAAGTCCCATAGTGCTTAGAGCCATTTATTTACTGTATACTGTGTGATTATATTGTTTAGTTAGGAAAGATAAGAAAGTACCTTACGGTATAGATACTGCTCAGTGGGAATCGGTTAAAATAATTAATAACTCCATGACTACTGTTTTTAAGAATAGTTTACAAGAAATAACCTGGGATGATATTTATTATGAACTAAATGCTAACATAAAATTTAATCGATTCCATGAGAAATTCATATGATTATTCGGAAATAGCTTTACACATATCAAGATTTTTTGGTAATCTACCATAAGAATTATAAAACCTTAGCCGTAATCCATGCACTTTCAAAAAATGCAAGAAGCACACCCTGCCCCATTCTGCATTCCTGGGAGCGAGACTTGACTGCAGCTTGCATGCATGTCATACATCACTGATATCATGCCACACAAACAATGTTAGGTATGTTTTTTGCCTTGCTTCCAGTAACTCACCATAAATGTAGCACGAGGAATCTGCAAACTTTTTACAACTTCTTGATGGCATTCTGAACCCTGTATGTTTGCTTTTTAGCGCATATTCGCTGACAAACACTTCTGATTGTGGAGGATACGTACAAACGGTTGCGCCAACGCTGACAGTTGAGACGTACAACACGTTTAATGACAGAACTGCTGCTATCTGCTGCTTTATAATGTGAGTGATACGTTTTATCAGAAACCAACAGATGGCAGCATTTCTTATGTATTTAAATATGTCAGTACATCTTACACATGTGATTTTTTTCGATATATAACACATTTTGGCAATTTACGATTTCAAAAAATTCTGTCACGGTGGAAAAAAACTAAGGTCATTTTTGGATTCAGCATACAGACATACGTTCGAATCCACCATCAAAACTTGATGGTGGATGCAAGTCTGTGTAATCATATCTTAATATAGTAAAAGGTATAGGGACAAACAGTTCATGAGAAAAATCGCAGCAGTATGTTGAAAAAGCAACTCTCATAAAATTCAGCTGAATGAAGGTATCGTCGATTTCTCCTTCTGAAGTTAAGAAAATGATACAGTCTCTCAAAACTAAAAACTCCTCTGCCCTTGATTGTGTTTCCAATAGAGTACTAAGTATTTGTTCCCATATAATAAGCCCTGACTTATCAGAGATATATAATGCATCACTAAGTCAAGGCATTTTTATAGAGAGACTGAAATATACCGTTGTCAAACACCTCTTTAAGAAAGGTGATAGGAGATATGTCAATTAACTAACGACCTGTTTCATTGCCAACATCATTTTCCGAAATTTTTGAGAAGGTGTTGTATTCTAGAATAGTATCTCAGCTGAGCAATAATAATATCCTCAGTAAATCACAGTCTGGATTTCAGTAGAGTTGCTCTAACATGAGTATCATTTACATGTTCGTTCACCAAATTTTACAAGCATTAAATAATAAAATAGTACCAGTTGATATTTTCTGTGACCTGTCTAAAGGTATCTCATCGTGAGAATCACAGTATTCTCTTAGACACATTCAAGTTTTATGGGACAGACAGTACAGCCAACCAATGGATAATATCGTATCTAACCAGAAGAATGCAGAAAGTTGTACTTTGTCATTCAACCAATGTAGTGAAGGGACATAATTCCGACTGTGGAGGAATCACATATGGGGTTCCTCAAGGTTCGGTCTTAGGTCCACTATTGTTTCTCACCTATATGTAAATGATTTTCTGTCTAATATACAACAAACAGAATTAGTTCTTTTTGCAGGTGACACTAATATAGTAATCAATCCAGGCATACATACAGAAACAGAGGAAATGGTAAACAGTGTTCATAAAACTGTCATTGACTGTTTTTCTATGAATAGTCTCACCCTCAACTTTAGAAAGACACAGCATATTCAGTTCTCCATATCTAGGGATATTACACCAATGATACATGTTACACATGTTGAGGAAATGATAAATAGCGTGGAAGCTTCAAAATTCTCAGGTGTCCGTGTTGACGAGTATGTAAACTGGAAAAGTACATTTTGTCTGTTGTAAAATAAATTATTCCAGCCTCATTTTCAGTTAGAATCGTTACAGATCTTGGGGAGAGAAAAAAAGAGGAAAGTCTTTATTGCACAAAAACGTGCTGTAACATCATTTTAGGGAGTTGGACATTCTGACTACTGCTTCACGGTATATTCATTCCCTCATGAAATATGTTGTAAATAGTCCACTGCAGTTCAGTAGGATCGATGACATACATAATTACAATAACAGAAGGAAAAATTTTAAAACAAACTGAAAAAGTTTCTCCTGGACAACGCCTCCTATTCCTTAAAAGAATTTCTATCATTGTAATGTGTAAAAGGTAGTGAGTAGAAATTACTGACTCACATCTATATATTTTCTTTTTTTTAACTTATAGATGATCAGCATGTAGCCATATTTACAAATTAATGTACGATGTGAATGTAAAATGTTTCGTTCCACACAATCATTGGAACATGAAACTAATTAACTTCCTCTTTCGTGATGCTGTCATCTTCCGACAGATGCATAAATCTGTTCGAGCTTTCGAGTTAATGGCATAAAGAAAAGTGTTAATTTGTTGGCCTCTGTGTATTTTATGAGACTATCTATTGTTGCTTCGAGCATTTGCACGTACTTTTTCACTGCTTCTACATTGCACTGCAACATTTCTGAAAGGCACTGTTCATTATTGCATGATTGCCACTACATTTACGCGGATTACGGTACATCTACAACGAACTCTGCAAACCACTGTGAAGTGCATAAGAGGATGCTTCTCATTGTACGACAGATTTTCCATTCGCATGTCGACGCGGAAAGAATAAATCCTTAAATGCTTGTCGTCATTTTAGTACCGCTAAAAAGCCGTCCTCACACGGGATGAGGCAATTTACGTTGACGTGGACGCGGACGGGACATCCTACCTTACTAAAGATATCGTCGGCACACGAGACGAGCTGGTTAATGCGATTTGCGCTATCCTGCCGCCTTTGTCGTCTTTATTTGCCTCGCAAACCACACAGTTTCTTTGCGAAAATGATTGCGTCAACTCTTGTTAGCTGTTGTCAAATAAAAGCGGAGAAAATCATGAAGATGATTCTGGACTCGTCGATGGCTTCAATAGGTAAAATTCTATTAAATGAATAAAAAAGACCCAGAATTTTTTAGAAAACGAAGGCGGAAAAAACTGGAAGTAGGTAGATGCGAATCTGCTATCTTTTTCTGTACAACTCGTGAGTTCACGACGCTAGCCACTGGCTACATCTTCGACATTGCAACGCAGCGTCCTCATATGGAATACACTGTCCAAAGACTGTATCTATAAATGTCATTATTTGACATTTACCATGAAAATTGTACCAAAAAGACACACCTTTCATTGATATCGTTGTGCCATAACATTAAAACGGTTATAACACTAAAACCAACTGCAAGAAGCTTTTACCTACCAGTATATAGTTTCGTGTCATTTTATTACAACAAATCGTAGTTACACTGAAACGCCAAAGAAACTGATATAGGCATGCGTATTAAAATACAAAGATATGTAAACAGGCAGAATACGGCGCTGCGGTCGGGAACGCCTATATAAGACAACAAGTGTCTGGCATAGTTGTTAAAACGGTTACTGCTACTACAGTGGCAGCGTATCAAGATTCAAGCGAGTTTGAACGTGGTAGCGCACGAGTGATGGGACACAGCATGTCCGAGGTAGCGATGAAGTGGGTATTTTCCCGTACGATCATTTCACGAGTGTACCGTGAACATCAGGAATTCTGTAGAACATCAAATCTCCGACATCGCTGCGGCCGCACGAGTCTCGTTTCGAATTGTATCGAGCGGATGGACGTGTACGGATATGGAGACAACCTCATAAATCTATTGACCCTGCATGTCAGCACGGGACTGTTCAAGATGGTGGAGGCTCCGTAATGGTGTGTGAGTGGGGCGCGTGGAGGGGGGGGGGGGGGGCTGTAGTTGAAGTGATATGGGACCCCTGATACGTCTAGATGCGACTCTGACAGGTGACAAGTACGTAAGCATCCTTCATGTCCATTCTGAATTCCGACGGAGTTTGGCAATTTCAGCAGGACAATGCGACATCCCACACGTCCAGAATTGCTACAAAGTGGCTCGAGGAACACATTTCTGAGTTTAAACACTTCCGCTGGTCACCAAACTTCCCAGACATTAACATTATTGAACATATTTGGGATGCCTCGCAACGTGCTGTTCAGAAGAGAACTCCACCCTCTCGTACTCTTACGTATTTGTGGATAGCCCTGCAGGATTCATGGTGTCAGTTCCCTCCAGCACTACTTTTAGACATTAGTCGAGTCCTTCTATGTGCTCGCGGGGGCCCAACACGATATTAGTCAGGTGTACTAGTTTCTTTGGCTCTTCAGTGTACAACGACGCGTTTTCGAGAGATCCTCAATTTCCTGATTCTCTGAAACAGCTTATATTCATATGAGGTTCTCTATGAGAAAGAAAACCCACGAAATACGACCTTTAACGCTAGATAATATAGCAGCTTCTGTGTTTTGCTTATCACGTAAAATGATTTCGCAATCTCATTGGTCACTCTCCTCTAAACAAGGCAAAAATCTGACATGCCAGGCCGGCCGGAGTGGTCGAGCGGTTCTAGGCGCTACAGTCTGGAACCGCGCGACCGCTACGGTCGCAGGTTCGAATCATGCCTCGGGCATGGATGTGTGTGATGTCCTTAGGTTAGTTAGGTTTAAGTAGTTCTAAGTTCTAGGGGACTGATGACCTCAGAAGTTAAGTCCCATAGTGCTCAGAGCCATTTTTTTTTGACATGCCAGATTCTTTATTTTACACTCTGCAGTGTAGAGGAACGTGGAATTCCGCACTGTGACTTCTTCAGCTAGTCGTCCGAGGCCTACGAGAAATTTGGGCCCCGCAACAGACTTGTGACGTCACACTAGTCGCCCTGTCCGCCATCCTTCGTGAATGCTCGGCACCGTGCTGGGCACACGGGAAATCAGTAGTTCATGTAAAGGTCTCCATGAAAGGTCTTAACTGTGTCATGTGCTATCAAAAACTTGCATGCATTTAAATGCGAAGTTAAGAATTATTAAACTCACCTGACACAGTTGCTCGCTCCTTACTGGAGATGGCTATTGGCACTCGTAAGAGCTGCAGTATCACGTGCTGTGATGTGGGCACTGTGGCCAAGTTTTCTCGTGGGCCTCTCTCCACTCCACGTGCGTTTCCACGTCCCATGAGACGACACCTTAAGTGTACCCTTGTTTTCGTGTTTTCGCAGTTGCTTTGTGAGGGATATGTAGGTGACTGTAGTTTAGTCCTAAATTCCTCACTTAATACTAGTCCACATCTACATCTACGTGGATACTCTGCAAATCACATTTAAGTGTCTGGCAGAGGGTACATCGAACCACTTTCACAATTCTCTATTATTCTAATATCGTATAGCGCGCGGAAAGAATGAACACCTATATCTTTCCGTACGAGCTCTGATTTCCCGTATTTTATCGTGGTGATCGTTCCACCCTATGTAGGTCGGTGTCAACAAAATATTTGCGCATTCGGAGGAGAAAGTTGGTGATTGGAATTTCGTGAGAAGATTCCGTCGCAACGAAAAACGCCTTTCTTTAAATGATTTCCAGCCCAGATCCTGTATCATTTCTGTGACACTCTCTCCCATATTTAGCGATGATACAAAACGTGCTGCCTTCCTCTGAACTTTTTCGATGTACTCCGTCAGTCCTACATGGTAAGGATCCCACACCTCGCAGCAGTATTCTAAAAGAGGACGGACAAGCGTTGTGTAGGCAGTCTCCTTAGTAGGTCTGTTACATTTTCTAAGTGTCCTGCCAATAAAACGCAGCCTTTGGTTAGCCTTCCCCACAACATTTTCTATGTGTTCTTTCCAATTTAAGTTGTTCGTAATTGTAATACGTAGGTATTTAGTTGAATTTACGGCTTTTAGATTAGACTGATTTATCGTGTAACCGAAGTTTAACGAGTCCCTTTTAGCAATCATGTGGATGACCTCACACATTTCGTTATTTTGGGTCAACTGCCACTTTTAGCACCATTCATATATATTTTTTTCTAACTAGTTTTGATCTGATGACTTTATTAGTTGATAAACGAAAGCGTCATCTGCAAACAACCGAAGAAGGCTGCTCAGATTGTCTCCCAAATCGTTTATACAGATAAGGAACAGCAAAGCGCCTATAACACTACCTTGGGGAACGCCTGAAATCACTTCTGTTTTACTCGATGACTTTCCGTCAGTTACTACGAACTGTGACCTCTCTAACAGGATATCGCAAATCCAGTCACATAACTGATACGATGTTCCATAAGCACGCAATTTTACTCAAAGCCGCTTGTGTGGTACAGTGTTTAAAGCCTTCCGGAAATCCAGGAATACGGAATCGATCTGAAATCCCCTGTCAGTAGCACTCGGCACTTCATGTGAATAAAGAGCTAGTTGTGTTTCACAGGAACGATGTTTTCCAAACCCATGTTGACTCTGTGTCAAATGGTTCAAATGGCTCTGAGCGCTATGGGACTTAACTTCTGAGGTCATCAGTCCCCGAGAACTTAGAACTATTTAAACCTAACTAACCTAAGGACATCACTCACATCCATGCCCGAGGCAGGATTCGAACCTGCGACCGTAGCGGTCGCGCGGTTCCAGACTATAGCGCCTACAACCGCTCGGCCACCTCGGCCGGCGACTGTGTGTCAATAGACCGTTTCCTTCGAGGTAATTCATAATGTTCGAACACAATATATGTTCTAAAATCCTGCTGCAAATCGACGTTAACGATATGGGCCTGTAATTTAGTGGATTAATCCTACTACCTTTCTTGGAAATTGGTGTGACCTGTGCAACTTTCCAGTCTTTGGGTACAGATCTTCCGTCGAGAGAACGGTTGTATATGATTGTTACGTATGGAGCTAATGCATCAGCATACTCCGAAAGGAACCTAATTGGTGTAAAGTCTGGACCAAAAGATTTGCTTTTATTAAGTGATTTGAGTTGTTTCACTACTCCGAGGATATTTACTTCTACATTACTCATTTTGGCACCTGTTCTCGATTCGAATTCTGGAATATTTACTTCGTCTTCTTTTGTGAAGGCATTGCGGAAGGCTGTGTTTAGTAAATCTGCGTTGGTAGCACTGTCTTCGATAGTATCTCCATTGTTATCTCGCAGAGAAGGCATTGATTGTTTCTTGCCGCTAACATACTTCGCATACGACCAGAATCGCTTTGGATTTTCTGCCCGGTTCCGAGACAAAGTTTAGTTGTGGAAACTGTTATAGGCGTCTTGCATTTAACTCCGCGCTAAGTTTCGAGCTTCTGTAAAGCATCGCCAATCTTGGGGATTTTGCGTCTGTTTAAATTTGTCATGTTTGTTTCATTGTTTCTGCAACAATTTTCTAACCCGTTTTGTGCCAAGGAGGACCAGCTCCGTCGTTTGTTAGTTTATTTGGTATAAACCTCTCAATTGCTGCCGATACTATTTCTTTGAATTTAAGCCACATCTAGTCTACACTTATATCATTAATTTGGAATGATTGGAGATTGTCTCTCAGGAAGGCACCATGTGAATTTTTATCTGCTTTTTTGAATAGGTATATTTTTCGCTTATTTTTCGAGGATTTGGGGATTACAATATTCAATCTCGCTACAACAACCCTATGTTCACTTATCCCTATATCGGTTTTGGTGCTGGTTATTAACTCAGGATTATTTGTTGCTAAGAGGTCAAGTGTGTTTTCATAACCGTTTACTATTCGCGTGGGCTCATGAACTAACTGCTCAAAATAATTTTCAGAGATTGCGTTTAGCACAATTTCGGATGGTATTTTATGATGCGTACCTCCGGAATTAAACATGTATTTTCGCCAACATATCGAGGGTAAATTAAAGTCACCACCAACTATTATCTTATGAGTCGGGCATGTGTTTGAAATCAAACTCAACTTTTCTTTGAACATTTCAGTAACTGTATCATCAGAACTGGGAGGTCGGTAAAAGGATCCAATTATTATTTTATTCCGTTTGCCAACAATGACCTCTGCCCATACTAACCCACAGGAAATGTCTACTCCAATTTCGCGACATGTTAAACTACTTCTAACAGCAACAAACACGCCACCGCCAACCTTGTTTAGCCTATCTTTTCGGAACACCGTTAGGTTCTTCGCAAAAATTTCGGCTGAGCTTGTATCCGGCTTTAGCCAGCTTTCAGTGCCTATAACGATTTGAGCATCAGTCCTTTCTATTAGCGCTTGGAGCTCTGGTACTTTCCGAACACAGCTACGAGAATTTACAACTGTTATACCAATGGTTCCTGTATCTATGTTCTTCCTATGTTCAGCCTGCACCCTTTGTGACTAAAGCACATCTTGTGTTTTCCCGAGATCCTCTAACCTAAAAAACGTCCAGTCCACGCCACACAGCCCCTGCTACCCATGTAGCCGCCTCCTGCGTATAGTGGACACTTGACCTATTCAGCGGAACCCGAAACCCAACCACCCTTTGGCGCAAGTCGAGGAATCTGCAGCCTACACGGTCGCAGAACCGTCTGAGCCTCTGATTCAGACCCTCCACTCGGCTCTGTACCAGAGGTCCGCAATCGGTCCTGTCGATTATGCTGCAAATGGTCAGCTCTGCTTTCATCTTGCAAGCATTACTGGTAGCCTTTATCACTTCTCTTAGCCGCTCGAAACCAGAGAGAAGCTCTTCTGATCCAAAGCGACACACATCGTTGGTACCGACGTGAGCAACCACCTGCAGTTGGCTGCACCCTGTGCTCCTCATGGCATCCGGGAGGACCCTTTCCACATCTGGAATGACTCCACCCGATATGCACACGGAGTGTACATTGGCTGTCTTTCCCTTCTTGGCAGCCATGTCCGTAAGGGGCCCCATAACGAGTCTAACGTTGGAGCTCCCAACTATCAATAACCCCACCCTATGTGATTGTCCGGATCTTGTAGGCTGAGAGGTTTCCTCTGAAACAGGACAGGCGACAGCATCTGGCTCAACGACAGCGTCAGCCACAGATAGCTCCTGGAACCTGTTTGTCGGCAAACCGGGGAGGCCTTACGTGCGGCCGCCTGGGAAATCTTTCGCCGCCTGCTTCGCCCCGGGGTGACCTCCCACTCGACCACAGGTGAGGGGTCAACCTCAGTGCGAGAAGTAACTGGGTTGGCCACCAAGGAGGACCGATCGGAGGACTCTGACGCGCTGGACGTCCGTTGGATCACCACGGCCGGCCCACAACAGTGGTGCCCATCCACTGCAGCCTGAAGCTGAGAGCAAAGTGTCACCAACTCGGCTTGCATCCGCACACAACAATTGCAGTCCCTGTCCATACCAAAGACCGTGGAAAACTAAACTATGCAGATACGCGGACTATCGGCACTTGCTGCGCAACTCTAATGTAAGCCCTGACGAAAACGCACGAACTGTGCCTTAGTAATACGCAGATATTCAAGAACCTAACTACTGAAGCACCCAGGTGAAGCTAAATAATTTGCCCCTGATAAGGAACTTGTAATATGTCACAAAATCGTATTACTTTCTGACGCAAACGAAAACGCGAGAACTGTGGCTATTAGGTTTTAAATTTACACGCTGAAACTCAAGAAACAAAACTATTAAAGCACACAGATGACATAATAAAATTCACTCCTGGTTGCGAACTCGTAAAAGTGACAAAAGCGGTTTAGTTACCTGTTGCTGCGTCTCTCGCGGTCGGCTACTACTGCCTCACTGACTGACTAACGCCAACAAGCGGTCATACTAGTTTTCAAAACAAGCGAACAAACCACAATCGACAATCTACTGCAGACCCTGACGAAAACCCACGAACTGTGTCTAGTAATTCGCAGATATTCATGAACCTAACTACCGAAGCACTCAGGTGAAACTAAATAATTTGCTCCTGATAAGGAACTTGTAATATGTCACAAAATCGGTTTAGTTTCTGACGCAAACCAAAACGCGAGAACTGTGGCTATTAGATTTTAAATTTACACGCAGAAACTCAAGAAACTATTAAAGCACACAGGTGATATAATAAAGGAACTCGTAAATGTCACAAAAGCGGTTTACTTATCTGTTGCTGCGTCTGTCGCGGTCGGCTACTACTGCCATAAATAATGTTTATCAGCATTTCCGTGATGGTGTTCTATGAGTCAAACGACCTGTTACCGTTTGTGTTGCCGTTCTATACTTTCAGTACCCCTGTGAATCCTGTGGATCCCACACACTTGACCAATATTCAAATCCAATGGATCCCACACACTTGAGCAATATTCTAAAATGGGTCACACAAGTGTTCTTTAAGTAGTTTCCTTTCCAGACTGATTGCATTTTCCCTGTTGCCTACCAATGAACTGAAGTATTCTTCCTACTTTGCTGTTACCTAGCTTCTGTGATCATTATATTTCATATCCCCACAAACTGTTACAGTCAGGTATATATATGAGTCGACTGATTCCATCTGTGACTCATTGATATTGTAGTGAGCGTTTTGTGCATTACACGGTTTGCATTTCTGAACGTTTAAAGCGAGTTGACAATCTGTGTACTACGGCAGTTGTTACTGTTACTCGAGTGACAATAGCCTCACATAGATATTTCCAGTCTGTGCGCGTCGTCGGCCATGGGAATAGGTTCATTACGGTGAAGAATTTGAAATAATCATGGGGAGACTAAACTGTTTTGTGTATTCAAAAACACTCTGCGTTACTAGGGATATATGATCTGACCATTTTGGAAAAGGAAGTTTGAGAACGATAATTGTAAAATTATTATTAAAAAGTGTGATATTTTCTTTATTTCTCACAGTCATTTTTAACAGAAAACCTGTAAACGGCAACTGGACGAATTTAGAGATTTTCTCCAACACCTACCAGTGAGAACCAGGATGGAGGGCATTTAAAACATTATGCATATTGTTTCCATATACTGATCATGAATTTGCGGATCTCGTACCCTCTGCATGCTGATGTTGAACTGAGGGAAGAAATTTAATATTGCTGCAATTGTTAAGCACAAGGGAAATAATATACAGAAATAAAACGCACTACTGATCACAGAACCAGAGCAGGGTGTGGATCAGGCACTCGTCAGACACGAGTATGGATATACGAGGGTTGGAACTTAAATAGTGGCAGCTATTTATTCACAACTGAGTCAAAAGAGTTACATGTTTGCAACTGTTACTGTCCTTCAGAGTAGTCAAAAAAATGGCTCTGAGCGCTATGGGACTTAACATCTGAGGTCATCAGTCCCCTAGAACTTAGAAGTACTTAAACCTAACTAACCTAAGGACATCACATACATCCATGTCCGAGGCAGGATTCGAACCTGCGACCGTAGCAGTCGCGCGGTTCCGGACTGAAGCGCCCAGAACCGCTCGGTCACTGCGGCCGGCTCAAAGTAGTCACCAGCGGTGTTTAGAACCCGTTGCCAGCGATGTGGAACGCGGAGCGGTTTACTGCCTGTCGAATCTCTGGAACAGTTCTGAAGCGAATGCCACGAAGTGGTTCCTTCATCTTCGTAATCAAATCAAAGTCACAAGGACTTAAGTCCGGGGAGTATGGTGGATGGTACAGTACTTCCCAGCCCCATCGACCGAACAGAGCAGCCACAGCTTGCGCCCACGCATTGTGGTGCAAAATGATGGGTGGGTTGCGCAGAAAGTGTTGCCGCTTCTTTCGCAGAGCTGGTCGCAGGTGATGCTCCAAAAACAAACAGTAATACTGTGCATTGACGGCCTGCCGTGGAGGAACGTAATGCGTTAGGGTAACACCATCACAGTCGTACACTAGAATCACCATAACTTTAGACCGCTCCATTCGCACCATCAACAGAACAGGCTCTGCTAACAGAATACGACTCCTTCCACATCGCTGGCAACGAGTTCTACACAACGCTGGTGGCTACTATGAAGGACAGTAACAGGTGCAAACATGTAACTCTTTTGTATCGGCTGTGAATAAATACACTACTGGCCATTAAAATTGCTACACCACGAAGATGACGTGCTACAGACGCGAAATTTAACCGACAGGAAGAAGATGCTGTGATATGCAAATTATTAGCTTTTCAGAACATTCACACGAGGTTAGCGCCGGTGGCGACATCTACAATGTGCTGACATGAGGAAAGTTTCCAACCGATTTCTCATACACAAACAGCAGTTGACCGGCGTTGCCTAGTGAAACGTTGTTCTACTGCCTCGTGTAAGGAGGAGAAATGCGTACTATCACGTTTCCGACTTTGATAAAGGTCGGATTGTAGCCTATCGCGACTGGTCGAGATCCAATGACTGTTAGCATAATGTGGAATCGGTGGGTTCAGGAGGGTAATACGGAACGCCGTGCTGGATCCCAACGGCCTCGTATCACTAGCAGTCGAGATGACAGGCATCTTATCCGCATGGCTGTAACTGATCGTGCAGCCACGTCTCGATTCCTGAGTCAACAGATGGGGACGTTTGCAAGACAACAACCATTTGCACGAACAGTTCGACGACGTTTGCAGCAGCATGGACTATCAGCTCGGAGACCATGGCTGCGGGTACCCTTGACGCTGCATCACAGACAGGAGCGCCTGCGATGGTGTACTCAACGACGATCCTGGGTGCACGAATGGCAAAATGTCATTTTTTCGGATAAATCCAGGTTCTGTTTACAGCATCATGATGGTCGCATCCGTGTTTGGCGACATCGCGGTGAACGCACATTGGAAGCGTGTATTCGTCATCGCCATACTGGAGTATCACCCTGCGTGATGGTATGGGGTACCATTGGTTACACACCTCGGTCACCTCTTGTTCGCATTGACAGCACTTTCGAACAGTGGACGTTTCATTTCAGATGTGTTCCGACCCGTGGCTCTACCCTTCATTCGATCCCTGTGAAACCCTACATTTCAGTAGGATAGTGCACGACTGCATGTTGCAGGTCCTGTAGGGGCCTTTCCGGATACAAAAAATGTTCGACTGCTGGCCTGGCCAGGACATTCTCCAGATCTCTCACCAATTGAAAACGTCTGGTCAATGGTGGCCGAGCAACTGGCTCGTCACAATACGCCAGTCACTACTCTTGATGAACTGTGGTATCGTGTTGAAGCTGCATGGGCAGCTGTACCTGTACACGCCATCCAAGCGCTGTTTGACTCAATGCCCAGGCGTATCAAGGCCGTTATTATGGCCAGAGGTGGTTGTTCTGGGTACTGATTTCTCAGGATCTATGCACCGAGATTGCGTGAAAATGTAATCACATGTCAGTTCTAGTATAATATATTTGTCCAATGAATAGCCGTTTATCATCTGCATTTCTTCTTGGTGTAGCAATTTTAATGGCCAGTAGTGTAGTTGCCACTATTTAAGTTCCAACCCTCGTATTAGCATCTTGCATCATGAAAATAGAATACACAGGCTGCAGCTTATGATCAGTAGAAAGATCTGAGTACTATAAAAAATCCCACGGTGCTAGAAAAATTAGAAATTGATGTGAAGCTCCAGGAGTTCGAACTGTTCAATCAAAATTGACTTCGACTCCGTTATTTCGAAAGTGAGCTTGTCTGATCTTGCACACATACCATAGACTCGGTGCGTATTTAACCTTGGATAGAAAAAGAGCTTCAGCTTTTGGGGTTCCTCGAAACACTTTTGAACTTTGAAACCATCCTGTATCGCAACATGGGGAAAATACAATGAAATGTTTTACAAACTTTGAGGCGTACTGCCAACTGAGTTGTCCAATAGTTGGTAAAATTATATGTCAATATTTAAAACTACAAAAATTGGATAGTATGAGTGTTTCAGATTACACCTTGGAAGAGGAATTCTTGAAACACTTCTGTTTCTGGCGTTAGATAACGTGATAGCAACGTCAGATGTGAGTAGTAACGCAGTAGGAACGTTTTTAAAATCCTACAAACATAATTTAATGTAAAATTATTAATTACTGTACTAGAAAGTTTGAGGAATCTAAGATTGTAGCGATTAGATACTTTAGTAATTCTGTCACATGCGGTGGCAGGTTGGCGCTTTAAACTACTTCATACCGTTGAAGACTAATGAAAGCCACTGGCCACTAGCTTTTTAATTTGAGTAACAAACCTCTTTGAAGATTCCTACTTTGAACCTTCAGCGCACTTCAGGGTCGCTCAGTAAAGTCAGTAAGTAATAAACTGAGTGGAAATAACTCTGTAGCGCTATTACCACTCGAGTGGAAGTATTCCTGTGATACTATTGCCACTCGAATGGCAATGTATACTGCCTTGTACCACTTTGGAATCTTAGCAAGTTCTGACTGGATATTTGTGCAGCTTTTTTTTAAATAGTACCTGTACTTCATTATAGATTATACATTAGTAATGTATAATCTATAATGGACATATTTCCGCTGCACCTCGCATATTAAACCGAGAATTCTTTGATGTCTATTTAATCTCTTGGTTACTAGAGTGGTTGATATCGTCGTCTTGAATTATCAGTTTTTATCAGACCACTTGTATATGTGTACTGATTTCTACTTTGACACACTGGTTACGTAATCGTTCTCTGCCACATGTCAAGGTGGAAGGTAGAAAATCGACATGATCGTAATATATGTTATTTTGTTCCCAATCAGCTACCGGTACCCAGTACCCAGGGTTTCTTTATGTGTACGTCTACCGTCTAGCAGTGCTCTGAGGAACTGTGATTCAGATATTACGAAGGAACGGTGGTAGATGAACATGAGCAATCATTAGAGCGATTTGTTGATAAAAATCTGAGATGAAGATATGGCAATATAATAAAGTCCGCGCAAAATAAGCTGGCACTCGGCGCGGTGGCTGACAGGAGTGATCATAAGTGGGAAATTTCCCAAGATGTTTGCCATTGTTAATTTGTGACAATGGGAAACGAGATTAGAGATAACTGGACTGAGGTAACAACTTTTTATTTTCTTAAGGAAGTTTGAAACCCCGAGATGTGTGTAGATTGTGTTTTTAGATAGGTGGTTGGATTGTTGCCGTTATTTGTCCATTGTATACTTTAGATACGGTACCTGATATACATGGTCCCGAAAGAAAACATTTATAGTGAAGCGAATGTAGTGAATGTTAACTGTATCGACCAAAATTTGCCTGACGACTTTACTTCGTAATTGTTCCGTCGTGGGACTACGACCATAAAGCAATAGACAGTCATTGACGGCTGGTCCCGACGGAGGTTCGAGTCCTCCCTCGGGCATGGGTGTGTGTGTTTGTCCTTAGGATAATTTAGGTTAAGTAGTGTGTAAGCTAAGGGACTGATGACCTTAGCAGTTAAGTCCCATAAGATTTCACACACATTTGAACAGTCATTGACGGACGTGTGGCACTTTGTCTGGTAAGCACATAGTTCGTCAGTGTGCCCATTACGATGATGTGGCGCGAGAAAAGTAGACTTGTGTTGTGCTAGGGTACCTTTCGTTACAGTTTCGGAATTCTTAGCGTAGCCATTTTACTAGTTAAACTGTACTCGGTAAACATTAGGGTAAACACTTGTTACAATTTCGGAACTCTTCACGTCACCGATATAATAATTTTTTAACTAGTACTCGGTAAACACCACGGGGAGAGGGGGAGGGGGGGGGGGGCAATCATGAACCGATGACCATATATGGATAGATATCTTAAGTTTTCCAAACTCTCGACTGTTAGTTTAAACTATTACTGTGATCCACCCCACTCGGCTCATTGGTGACTGGCTACTGGCTTTCCCCATTGATTCATATTTCTTTTCTGTGATTGTATGGCAAATATTGTCCTATTCGATGCTATCCATCATCTTCATATAAGTTTCACATTTTATTTTTCTGTACCCTCTATAAGTAAGTATTGTGCATCATATGACCATGATACCCAAATACGTCACACACACACACACACACACACACACACACACACACACACACACACACACACACAGTGTTCTGTCTGGTAAACCTGTCATTTCATTTTTCATACATCTTTTGATCTACAGTTTTTGTACCTGACTGCTTCCTCTTCCATTAGAAGAAATCAGCGACTCTGTCCCCCCTAACTGTTTGCAAAGCATAACTGTCTTTCTTGTGTAATATTTCTCGGATAACATTTAATTCTCAGTCATAGTATGTGACTTTTATCCCTCACTTGACTGATATCATTTTTGTTCTAACAGTGTGATGAATCATACTCTCTGTTTGAATTTAACTGCTAATGTAATACCTGTCTCCATTCAACCAAAATTTACTGATAACTTTTTCTAGCCTCCTCATGCCCCCTCCATATTCTTGGTTTCTAGCAATACCCATTTCCTATTTATTTTCTGAATTATGAGACATTAATTTATGTCTTGTAGTCTTATCAATGTGTGCTGTAAAATATGCTCTTGTAATATCTATCATTTATTGTTATGTTACAATTATTCATAACATTATTTTATTTCAATAATTTGGTTGCTCCATTTTTATCTCAGTAACACTTTTTTCGATTTGTTGCCTCTTTATGCGTTACTCTTTTTTCATTAATGGTATGCATTCTTCACATACATATTTTGTGTAATTCCATCCTGGAAAATGATGTTGTTTACTTTTCTTGTCTTTCTGCCTTCTAATTCTGTCAGCCTGTCTTTTTACACACCAACGACCAGTTGTTAATGGTTGTTAAAACTATAGGTTCTTTGTTCTGGAGGTCAAAAGGATATAAGCATAAATGTTCATATACATCACTTCACTGTCATGTCACTCCTGTTCCTGGTCGGAAAGCACATTATCTAAAATAATATGCCCCTTTGGGATAACATCTTTTTTACAGTGTTGTGTAATAACTATCGCTAAGGTCTCTACATTTACACTTTCCAGAAGCTGTAAAATAAAGATATTGTAGAGATTAAGAGTCTCACTTGATATTGGAGCATATACAAAGTGATGGGCAATTGTTTAATTTGGATGCTGTCTGGCAGTCACTAATGGTAAATGCAGCTAAGTCATATAAACCTATACCTGCAATATAAATATGGTAAGGAAAGTTCTGGTTGAATGTAATTAATTTAAGCGTGCAGATACCCCCCCCCCCCCGCCCCCCGTCCCCTCCCCCCCCACCCCCCCACACACAGGAGTTCATTACAGCTGAATTAGAGCAATAGAATTGTGCCAGATAAAATATAATTGGACTTTGCTCCATTTATATTCTAGATAGCATAATTTCTTGCATTCTTTATGGTAACAAACTTTCAGAAAACAGAAGGCAGTTACAGAGCTGTTGTAAGATATTTAGTGTCATTAAGACCTTAACTGTGTTTTCACAAAGTTCTATTTCATGCTTCTTAGAGCTTCCTGGTGACAGTTGAACCACAGTGATTGTGAATAGATTTCATAGATCAATAGTTCCATGCATTACTGGAATTTCTGATAAGTATTGTGAAGATTGTTGTATCTAATGGGCTGATGTTTTGTGTGAAGCTTTTAGGGAAATATGAATCTACAGAGCTGTTATGACCTACATCTATACACTGTAACCCACCTATTGAAAAGATAAGCTAGTGGGAAATAGAGGTGGTGTATTTTTCATTGTATACGAGAAACTCAAATCCACCAAGTTAGAAATTATTATTTACACAAAACTCACTGTGAAGCAGGGAAATAGAAATATAACTGAATCCTACTGTCAACCACCAGACTCAACCCCAGATGTAACCGAAAACTTTAGTGGAACCTCAGTTCACTAGTACATACGTTACCCGATCGTACTGTCCTTGTCAGAGGAGACTTTAATCATCCAACAGTCAATTGAGACATTCTGTGAAGTTTCAGGATTGCAGTCAGATCATGTTGACTTCTTGCCACAATATTCTGGCTAGCAGCTGAAATATTGTGGCAAGAAGTCAACATGATCTGGCTGCAATCCTGAAACCTCGTAGAATATTCAGTACACTGTAAAAACTTCAAGAATCATGTAAGTGGGATGATTGCAGTTTTGTAAGTGGTAGGTGTGCCAATAATGCTAAATGCCTACCTAAAACACACAATTCAGAAATGCATTTTTCATGGAAATATGCTTGATCTAGTGCAACAGATATATAGGACCTCCTTGAGAATGTTTACATTTAAACTGTCATCAGTGATCATAAAGCAGTTGTGGCAACAATAGTTACCAAAGTACATAGGGCAACTAAAACAAGTAGAAAGATTTATACGTTAAGCAAACTAGATGCAGGGGAGGAAGTATCACATCTCAATGAAGAACGTGAAACATTTAGCTCTAGATAGGAGCATGTATAACTAACTGTGGTTCAAGTTTAAAAGGATAGTTGACAACGCACTGGATAGATATGTACCAAATAGAAAGAGAGATGCTGAATGAAATGCACTTGACTGTCAAGAGGTTCAATGCTTGAAGCCTTCAGTGACTGCCATAGCAACATATAACTTATGAAATCCAAAGCGATTTTCATCTGTGTAAAAGCTGTTAGTAGTTCCAAAGTTGTAGTGTTGAGACAGTAGTGAGTGGCACAGGAACTGAAATTGAAACTAGCAAAGCAAAAGTTTGTATGCTGAACTCCATTTTCAAATGTTCATTTACAAAGGAAAATCCAGGATTGTAGTCTCAATTAAATTATCACACCACTGCAAAAGGAGTGAAATAAATATTAATGACAGTATTTTTGAAAAATAGCTGAAATCTCTAAAACTGCTTAGAGCTCCAGGAAATGATGGTACCCCATTCAGATTCTATGCAGAAATTGTGGCTGAATTAGCCTCTGTTTTAGCAATGATATATGGTAGGCTCCTTTTACAAAAAAAAAAAATAGTTGAAAGAAAGGAGAGGTCACACCAATCTATGAGAGGGTAACAGAAATGATCCACAAAACTATTGTCCAATACCCTTGACATACAACTATTGTAGGATCATAGAAAATATTCTCAGCTCAGTCAAAATGAGGTATCTGGACAGAATGCCTTCCACTGTGTCTACCAGCACGGATTCCAGAGCAATGGTCATGCAAAATCCAACTTGCATTTTTCTCATATGACATCCTTAAAGCCACAGATCAAGGCTGCCAAATATATGCAATATTTCTTAACTTCTGAAAGTATTTGATTTAGTACTGCATCTTCACTTATTATCAAAATTATGGTCATATGGGGTATCAAGCAAAATTTGTGACTGTATTGAGGATTTCTTGGTAGGAAGCACACAACATGCTATCTTGGATGAAGAGTCATTGACAGATGTAGAAATAACTTCAGGCTTGACCCAGGGATATATACTTGTTCATGCTGCATATTAATGAACTTGGAAGACAGTGTTAAAAGCAATATGAAACTTTTTGCAGATGATGGTATTATTTGCAATGAAGTACTGACTTTAAAAAGTTCCACAAATATTCTCTCAGATAAGTTATAAAAATTAAAAGTGGTCCAAAGATTAGAAACTTGCTTTAAATATTCAGAAATGTAAATTTGCCGATTACAAAACAGAAAAAGTGTAGTATCCAATGACTGCAATATCAGTGAGTCAGAATTGGAATCAGTCAAGTCATACAAATCCTTGAGTGTAACTATTTGTATGGACATGAAATGGAATGATTCACATAGGCTCAATTGTAGACAAAGCATGTGGCAGACTGTGGTTAATTGTTAGGACACTATAGAATATTGCTCAAATATGTGGGAGCCATGTCAAATAGGATATTGAACACTACCAAGAAGGGCAGTATGAATTGTGACCAGTTTGTTTGAACCATGAGAGGGCCCCATGTGTTTATTTATTTAAACCCTATTTATTTATTTCAAGTTGCATAGATCCACACGTGAACTGATCACTGTGTATAGAATGAGTCAAATTTGTACAAACCATTGTTTAGTACACAAGTACACTGAACTTATGAATTATATGCTATGAATAACAGAAACGTATGTATAGCCCAACATATAAGCTACAATATATTTCTTCACTACAAATATAAAGATATAAATAAATCTTAGTATAAGTTATGCTGTACATAGGCCTAAACAAAGAATGATGAATCCACCATATAGGCCACAAAAATGGAGTTAAGCATATGAAAGATGTATTATGCATTGTGGCTAAGAAATTCATCTATGCTGTAATAAGATCCATCAAGAAGTAACTGCCTTAGTTTTTCTTTAAACTTGGACATGTTTCCAATCAGATTTTTAATTTGTAATGGGAAGGCATTAACAATCTTGGTTCTCCTGTACACAACCCTCTTCTGCATCTTTTTTTTGGATCATAATAAATATCCAGTTTCCTTCAGGTGTTGTTGTTATGGTATGAATTATAATTATTGCTTTTGAGCAATTAAAAAAAAACACAGTAGGGAAAAATATGTTGAGCAATGTTGTAAAGATTTTATGATCTCTAAACAGATTTCTGCATGAGTGCCTATGATGGACTCCACACATAATTCTTATAAATTGCTTCTGTCTCATGAATATTGTAGTGCCACCTCAGTTTACTATCTACATGCAGACCCAAAAACTTGGAAGACTCAACTTTTGAAATCTCATGTTCACCTATTTTTAGATTTATTTTGTCTGTGACAGTAACACAGGGAAATGAATGCAATTTGTGTTTTTCATATTGACTGAGAGACCATTAATTTTAAACCAGTTTACCACATCTGCGAATGCCTTCTTTACTACTTCACTTAATTTATTTCCAGAAGGACTGTTAACTTATATAGTGGTGTTGTCAGCAAACATGGAGTCTTTTCCATGTTCTATATGTATTAACAAATCATTTGTAAATAGGCTATTAGAAAAATCAGGGGGGGGGGGGGGGGCATTATTGAGCCTTTAGACACTCCAATAGCAGTGGAACCCCAGTCTGAAGATACATGGCCACCATGCATTCCTTCCATGATAACTTTCCACTTTCTACCACATAGGTAAGATTCAAGCCACTTGCCTGACATTCCACTCATTCCTAGAGTCTTGGCTTTATTCAGGAGAATATGGTGACTAACACTGTCAAAAGTCTTTGATAGATCACAAAATATTCCAACCGCCATCACATTGTCATGCATGGATACCAAAACATTCTCAACAAATGCATGTATTGCATCCTCTGTTGATGCCCCCTTCTGAAAACAAAACTAGCTATGGCCAAGGATGTTGTATTTACTATGATGCTCAGCCATTCTGCTGTGCATCAATTCCTTCAGTACCTTTGAAAACCATTAGAATAATGAAATTGGCTGATTGTTTGTAGCACCTGTCTTTTCTCCCTTATTATAAATTGTCCATATACATCCATATTTTAAGCTGTCATGGACTACTCCTTCCTCAAGTGACAAATTAAAACTATGGCAGAGGACTTTACTCATTCCTCTACAGCAGTATTTCAATAATTTACTGGAAATGTCATCACCTCCAGCAGAATCTCATCTGTTTTGTGACTTAGAGTGTTATGTAAGAATTTTATAGATTTATTTACAGAACCTAAGCACCCTCCCAGATTTGTAACTGTTAAGAAATGATTGTTGAAAGTACTAGCCACCTTCTCAGGCTCACTCACTTTATTGCACCCGTTTCTTAAACCAATCATTTCTTTGGCAGCTGAACTATTCCCTGTCTCATTTTTCACATATTTCCATATGGTTTTCATTTTGTTATCAGATTTATTAATTTCATTTTTTAAGCACATATATTGGATTTTTATCACCTTCATTAATATCTTAGAGTGCGCTTAATACTGCCTCATTATTGCAGACTTGTTAGGCAATCTGGCTGATGCATACAATTCCATTTTTGTCTTACATGAGATTTTTATGCCCTGAGTAATCCATGGCTTATACACTGGTTTCCTCTAACTCTTTTCACTGGAAACAGTTCCTCAACAATACTTGCAACTTTTCTTACAACTAGTTTTATGTGGTCATTCCAGTATTAGTCATTCTATGTGGAGTTAGGAATTTTATAATTATTACGCTTTTTAGTGATTAAGTACCAATAGTGTTACTGAAAGATAATGCAGCTCTCCACAAATTTATGCTCTGTTTATTACATTTATTTGCATTCATTGTCAACTACCAGTCCCTGCACCAATCATTAATCCTCTGCAGGTTTTTCAGCATGTAGGTGCAGTCTTTCACTATTGCTATCCTCCTAGGGACAACAGCATCATCCACAAATAACCTATTGGAGCTTCTGACATTATCCACAAGATCCTTTATGGATATATTGAGGTTGTCAAGTATACAATAAGAAATATTTATGACCTGGCACATTTTTATTTGCCTTCGAGGACTACTAGAATATTTGTGCGTTGCAGCCACATCTACTTTTTGATAATAAGTTTCATTATATTCACTGTACCTCCCCCTCTTTCCTGGAGATCACTTCTCAGACAATTTTTACCGTCTGTCTTGTGACTACTGGGTATAGTTATTGTTCTGTGCATTGAAGAGCTCTCCATCTTTATAAAGTAGAATCTGCTTCACTTACAAAATCTCCTGTGGTGCAGTGAGGCTTATAGTGAACAACTCTAAAGCTTTCTGCAGCTAAATATGTTTCTGACTTATCAGTTGGAGTATTATAATGATGAAATAAACCACTGTCACATTTTGATTTTGCACTATTAGTTCTAAGCACCTCAGTAACTTGTGGAGGGATTGTTCCATGTACCACTCCATCAGGTCCATAGTGAAGAACTTCAATTCTTTTCTTGAAGTACTGAGATTTGCAGGCTGTGACTGGTGCCACATCATTGTCTTTAAATACTCATTCCTTGCTGAGCAATTTGATTGACACATCAAAATAATACAACAGGTTTCCTCACCTGAAACAGTTCTGTATGTATGATGGAATGCATTTTTGAAGCATTTCTTTGCACCACAAGATGCAATATATCAGCTCTTCTCTGTAACTCATTGTGGTGTGTATAAATAACAAACAGAGTTGACTGACTCACAACTGCAGAAAGGTCTGTAGATCTCTCTATCTGATGAAAAGTTACAGACACCCTTGAGGCTGAAGTTACTCTTCTGAAAGACTTGGAACCATCCAAATATGGCAGAGTGATGTTCACAGTGGCCTCTTGGCATGGAGACTTTTCCTAGAAAGATGTATCCACTGTTAGCCACCAACAAAAATGTTACTATAAAACTGCTAGCTAACTTCCTTTTACTGCGCTTATGTCTCTTGATGTTAACTATAATTAACACCTTTGCCAAAACTTGTAGCAGGAGTTCAGTTTCTTGGCTAACAATGTGTATGAAAAGTTCTTAACATGTGTGGAAGCAGGTTGTGATTCATCCTCTTGAAGCCTCAAAAAACAAAACTGTCCATCTAGCGTATGCATAGACGTGTAACCTTCATTATGAACACTTTTAAGATGAACTGAAAAGTCCGCCAGGCTAACATTGTTCCCATCAAAATGACCTCTACTGATGATAAAAATCCTATTCCATAAGTCTTATTGAGGAAAGTAAGTTGCAACTAATAAGCAAATATAATTTTTTACCAACATAATTTAGAATCTAATATATAAAAATGGATATTTGTTTGTTTGTCTTCCATGCATCCTTATGCCATCCATTTAATTGCAATGAAGTTTTCCTGAGTTGTTGAGCACATGCTCGTAAGAAGCAGGTGATACAGAAACTTAACCCATGACTGCTTGAAACAGTTTCAGTCAAATTAAAAAAAAATGGAAATTCTAGGTTGCAATATCAACGTTGTAGGAAAAGATGACATGTTAAGTTGCAGACTGGCACAATAAAAAGAAACTTACACTTTAGCTTTCACCACCCACGGCCTTCATCAGAAAAGAAGACAACCCCTCACCCCACCCATCCGCCCTCCCTCCCACCCGCACACGTACACACACACACACACACACACACACACACACACACACACACACACACACACACAATTCATTCACACAAGCAAGCATGCAAGTGTACCTCACTCACATATAACTGACATCTCCCACAGCAATACCACAGGTACATTTAACATCAACCCTAGAGTCACATGGTGTAGAACAGTGGAGACTCATACTTTTCCTAGTGACAGTTCTTTTTTTTTCAAAATGCAATCACTTACTGACAGATTTACAAGTTTCCTTAGAATTCAGATGAAACTGCAGGATGAAATTTTCTGGTGATATGGATGAAATATGTTACATAAATGGTATATTTTGTAAATGTGTCTGCATTGTACCTACTTAGAAAGAAAAAGATGCTGTTGCTGTGAATGTACAGGAAATAATTTACAGACATAATCTTCACCCTGCAATGGAGTGTGTGCTTATTTGAAACTTCCTGGCAGATTAAAACTGTGTGCCACCCCAGGAATCAAACCTGGCAACTTTTCTTTGCTGGGCAAATATGCTATTGGCTGAGCTGTTGGAGCAAGACTCACGATCCACCTCACAGCTTTACTTTTGAGAGTACCTGTCTCCTACCTTCCAAACTTCACAGAAGTTCTCCTGGATACCTTACAGGACTAGTACTCCTGGCAGAAAGGGCATAGTGGAGAACTTCTGTGGACTTTGGAAGATAGGAGGGAGGTACTGGCAGAATTGAAGCTGTGAGGAGGCAAGTTGTATGTCAGGGTTGGATAGCTCAGTTGGTAGAGCAATTGCCTGTGAAAAGCAAAGGTCCCAAGTCCGAGTACAGGTCTGGCACAAAGTTTTAATCAATAAGGAAGTTTAAACCAACACACTGTGGTGCAGACTGAAAATTCATTCTGAAAACAATCCCCAATACTGTGGCTAAGCCATTTCTCCACAATATCCCTTCTTCCTGGACTGCTAGTACTACAAAGTATGCAGGAGGACTTCTATAAAGTCTGCAAGATAGAAGCAAGGTACTGACGGAAGTGAAGTTGTGAGGGCAGATCATGAGTCATGTTTGGATAGCTCAGTCAGCTGAGCAAGTACCTGTGAAGGGAAAGGCCCCACTTTGAGTCCTTGTTTGGCACACAATTTTAACCTGGCAGGGAATAATTTGTGCCACCAACTTCCTTGCCTTCTTTTCCATTCCGACTCCTGTCTCATTTTCAGTGTATCTCTTTTCTTTTCCTCATCGTTGCATTTATGGACCTGTGATATATCTGTACAAATAAATTATTACAGAAAAATGTGTGTTGCTAAATTCGATAGAAAATTACTAGCTTCACTGTTCTTGTTCTTAAGCTGTTATTCACATTTGTATTCGCTTTTATCCCTTCTACAGCCTGCATTTTTATTGTTTTTTCCCATTCCTTGTATTGAAGAACTCGTTACATAATTTGTGAGTGAATTCTCCTGTTTATTGCTACTGTGTATGCTTTTCCCAAAGTTCATTCTGAGCTGTACATAGCTTGGATGCTAACAATACTTAACAAAATAACTGCTCCTTGTTTCATATTATGTGCATATAGTTTCATCCTTGCTGTACGTGAAGCAAGAGGAAGTTTGAAATATCTACCTAATACAGTATGCTATATTGTGTCGTTTTCTAATGTATGTCGTGCGCTTGTTGTTATATACTTTAATTTCGGATGAGAGGGTTCTTTTTCTGTTGTCTGACTTTTTGTTGCTTTGCTTTGAAATGTTTACAGTAACCTTCTTTCCGTCTCTAACAATCGAGATCTGAATTCTGCAGTTCGGTACCGTTGCATCAAAGTTGGTGTAAAATTTGGAACTGTTGTGAATATTTATCATGACAAAAGAGGAAACTGCAGAAAGTAAGTCACTGCCTTACAAAGGTATGAGAGAAGATGTATTGCATGCCAGGTTACCGCATGTATTTGAGTGTTTGTTTTCTTCCCAAAAATTGAAGCACAATAAAATGTAGCATATTTTTAAATACTAAGCACATTTTATTGAATTTAATAGTACACATTGTGCTTATTATACAATATTTTAAATGATGCAAATAGATTTTGTTAGCCCAAGATACATATGTATTTCTCTAGTAATTAAGGATCACTGTTGTACACAATGTGAAATATGTTTTCCATTTATTTTTAGTTTTGTTGGGCAAATCAGTCACAGTAAGGAAGAAATAATTCATTAGAGTAGAGCATGCTTGGTGTTTTTGTGAATCAAACATTTGTTGTAAATTCTGCTTCTTCATTCTGTTTTTTGTCTGAAATTCAGCTTTAGTGTTTGCTATATGTAACTTTTTTAATAAGCTAAAACATTTATGCAAATATTTTGTTATTAAATGCTGCCACTGTGGTAGGTATCTAAAGTTATTGGCTCATTTTCTTTACAGGATTGTGTATTTAATTGTTTATAACTTAATTTAATACTTACAAAGTGTAGGGTATTGATGACTTGAAAATGGTAAAGGGGTAGTTGCAGCTGTAACAGAATTTATGTTTCATTTGTAAATTTGGCTAAAATGCTGTGATCTGATAGTGTGTGTAATATACAGCTTAATGTGTTATGAGGTGATTGTACTAACTTTTTTGTGGAATGGAGACTTTCTTTCTGGGTACCACTAATGATGCTTTTTTCTGGTAGCAGTGCATTAGAGGCTTTGTTTTTTGTTCATTAAAACTTGCTTCTGAGATTTTCTTTGTAGGTACCACGAAATATGCTTTTTTTCTGGTAGCAGTGCATTAGAGGCTTTGTTTTTTGCTAATTAAAACTTGCCTCTGAGATTTGCTTCCTTGGTACTACGAAATATGCTTTCTTTCTGGGTACCACGAAATATGCTTTTTTTCTGGTTGCAGTGCATTAGAGGCTTTGTGCCTTGCTCATTAAAACATCCTTCTGGTTATTGTTTGTGACATAGTGTTATCCCCCCCCCCCCCTTTCTCTCTCTCTCTCTCTCTCTTCTCAGTTTTTTTAATCATTCTGTTTTGTCTAGTCACTGCTGTTGTTGTAATATGTTTCGTGAATGTTGATTCACCCTAAATATACCTGCAAGTATTCATTAAATGCTTCTATATACCTGTTGCTGGATAGAAGGAAACAAGTGCCCACATTAGTTTCACTGTTTAAAAAACCTGTTTTATTTACACTATGGAAGGCAGCATACAGTGTGCAGTGGAGGTTTTCTCGTACCAGAAAAAAAAAGAAAAAGAAAAAAATAGTAATATATACATCTCTATTTAAGAAGAATCCTCAAGTATTTAAGATAAAATTTTTATGTGATTATATTTCTTGTGTTTCCGTTTTTGCATGTCTGCAGAGCACATGAGTAATATTTTCACACCAACCACAAGTAAATCACTTATGGATTTTTTAAAAAAGGCTTTAGTCTTATTCTTCTTATTACTCATTCTGTATTGTGAAGGACACCACAAACTAGAATACTGGTGAATAAACCACAAAAATTATCTTAGCCATCTCTTTCATAAATAGGCTGCACTTTCCTGAATTCCAGTTATATGTTGCATTTAATGATCACTCTGATTATTTGGCCATTATAGCATGTTATTTGCTGGTAATATATTTAATTTGTCCTTGCAATAATTTCATACTTGACTTCTTTAGGTGATATATACACACATTTTGTATCAACCTCTAGCCACAGTATCATGATTTAATTCATTACAGGTCCTCCAGAATTCAATTTTTGTTGGGTACTCTTTCTCAATAAATTTATTTAATTACTACCAGAGTTGTATAATAAATTATTTGTGTTCAATGTGACTAGCAGCACTCCCATTACTTTTTAGTGATGCATTCTTAATGTTTAGTCTTTAGCATTTAAAGAGACATAGACACCATCATTCAATAAATCTTCAATTCAGTCACATATCTGGCCACAAGTTTTCACATAAAATATTTCAGGTATTTAATATCAGTATAAAATTGTTTCTACAGATATTCAAAATCCAAGCTGTGTGACATCTAGCTGATGCCGTGTAGCTTCCGTCTCCTGAGGCATGTACCAATGAAGTAAGGTTTCCTGTTAACATCATTTTCAGAAGTTGTGCTGATTTTAACAAGAAGTTTTAACTTTACAAAAAATTATTTTATCTGAGTACAGCACACATTCCATTCCATATTTTGAATAGTCATTTAGCTCTTGTTGTGCGTTTGTCTTGTGTGGCTTTATAACACTGGGAGTGATGTTTGTTCTCTTCATCATTTGAAGTACCCCACTGTTTCAGTGATCTGTGTAACGTAACAAGGAAGATAATTATCATTTAAATCACATATTCAGTAAAATGTAGCAGGAAAATATGTCAAATTGTAGTCTCCTTTTTCGCAGTTGTTCTTAACTATTGTGACGTATAATTTTCAGTAAATTTGCATCATAACCAGATTTGTTACATGCAGCCTTGTAAGGAAGACAAGTCAGCCAATTTCACTTCAACCTAGAGGTAGTGAAAAGGGTAAAATGGAGAAGGTTTCATATTTAGAAATATTACCTATGAAAAATTGAAGCGAAACTGGTTTGTCTCCTGCATGTAAGAGACACGCTAGAAACTAACATGTCTCTTGAAAGCACATCTTATCATTTTTGGAGACAAAACATGTAAGGTAACTATTCACCATATAACTGCTGTATTGAGCGATTGACAGCTACATACACAAGATTTAAATTGTAGCTAAGCTTTTGGATGATGTTCTTCCTCAGAGCTTGAATGATTAACAAAACACACACATACACATGCAGGGCAACATTTTTATAGCATTGCATCCTGACTTGGGTGGTGGGTTCCGATTGGCAGAAAGGGTGAAAGGAACAAGAAAAGTGGGGGGCAGTGATGGAGGGAAGGCTGAGAGCTGGGAGGGAGAACCAAATGGTGAGTGGGATAGGAATGTGACATTGGCAAGTTCGCCCTGATGCCAACAGGGAAAATTGTTTTGTGCACATGATGAAGTGGAGGAATGGGTTGAGAGGAGGTAGAACAGAGGAAAAGGTAGACTACAGAGGGAATAGTATCCGTGTAGATTAATAGAGTGCTTGGGGGGGGGGGGGCTGTGGGGGGTGGCATGAGGACAGTGTTGGAAGTGGACGTGGGACAGGAGCTAGTGAAGATTGATGCTGGGAGGATTGTGAGGTCAGAGCATGTGACTGAGCGATGTGATGATTGGTTAGCCCACTGGATCCCCATTTGGGAGGGTGATGTTTCAAACCCATGTTTGACCATCTAGGTTCAGGTTTTCCATTTCCCAAAATTGCTAGAGGCAAATGATAGAATTGCTCTTTCGAAAAGGCACAACTGATTTCCTTCCCCATCCTTGAACCAGTTGGAGCTTGTGCTCCATTTCTAATGACGTCAATGTCGATTGGACGGTAAACCCTTATCTTTCTTTTTTCCTTCCTTCTTTCCTTCCTTCCGCGAAGGACGTGATGTAAGAACAGTTTCCATCTTCACTACAGCTGGTTTGTGGATGGGAGGGATAAAGGATCCAGATGGCAAATGTTATGAAGTAGTCACTGAAGTTGTCGGACTTGCAATTTAGTTGGGAAGGGATTGAGAATAGGCATAATGTATGAATGAACCAATGTGTCACCCTCCTGGACATTGACATTCACCTCTCCAGTGATTCCATAAAAATTACTACCACATAAAGTGCACCAACCAGCAACAGCATCTCCAGTTTATTGAACACCTTTCGTCATGCCAGGTAATCAGGAATATCCTTCCAATTTTTACAAAGTGGCATTTCAGTGTGCACATAATCTACAAAAACTCTGTTCTATCCTTATGCTATGCCTATTCCCAACCCTTTGCCACTGTGGAAGACCTAGGCGCAAGACTGTCATATGGAACAAACCAGCACCTCCTATTGCAGTCCCGTCACAGGCATACCCTACCCTACCCTACCCTACCTTACCCTACCCTCCAGAGGAAGGGCAGTCTTTGAAAGCAGCCATGTCATATACCAACTCTGCTATAACATTTACCTAACCTTTTATGTAAGCATGACAACTACCAACAATGTGTCCACCTGAATGAATGGCCATAACGTAACTGTGACCAAAAGCAAAGTTTACCTCTAATGTCAAAACACATCACTGAAAACAATGTACATGGCTTCAATGGCTGCTGCATAACACATGCCACTTGGATCCTCTCATCTCCCCCCCCCCTCCTCCCCCTAATAGCAGCTTCTCTTATTATATAGATTAGATGAGAACTGTCCTCGTAACACATCCTTGGATCCTTCCAATACACCAGGCCTCAATCTCGACTAAACTCTTTACTACAATCATCTCCACTGGTCTCCTAGCATTCTTTCTTCTCCTCATCCTCATCCTGCTCCTCCCCCTCCTCCTCCATTTCCTCTCCCCACCTACCCTCCTCCACTTGCCACACAACACACTTTACCACTATGATGTGTGTCATATGAAACTTCCCCTGATAGCTTAATGCTGAACTCGCCAATATTCCTATTTCTCCTATCCCATTTCCTTGTTGCCTGTCCTTTCTATTTATTGGCCTCCCTTCTCTTCAGTCCTTCCTTTCCCCTCTACCATACTTGGTGTTCCTCTCACTCATTCCATCTTAACATGTGTGTGTGTGTGTGTGTGTGTGTGTGTGTGTGTGTGTGTGTGTGTGTGTGTGTGTGTGTGTTGTTAGTCAGTGTTGCAGGATGATGTCCAAAAACTTATAAACAATTTCAGTTTTGTTTATATGCATTTCGATCACTCACAGCCTTAGTGGTACTGTCTGGCAAAAAAGTGAAGCACCCAGGAGACATGGTCAGATGTCAGTGTAACTGTGTACACGTACAAACCGTCAGCAGGTATGTAAATAATTAGAGTTACCATTTCCCTGTGATAGGTAGAACAGCCACCAGAGTACATTAGTGTTGTTAATCTTTAGTGTGTCATCAGATGTTGAGTGATAAGTATGAAGGACACAGAGATGCCTCATATAAGGCAGCATTATCAGCACTTGACAGATTTTGAAAGAGGCTTCATTGTGTGTTTCCATTTGACAGGTTGGTCGCATTGTGCAGTAGCAGATTTGTGGGGCACTCGGTTATGACTGTGGTCTGGTGTTGGACTGTGTGGGAACACAAGGCCAGGCATACTCATGTGGCTTTAGGTCATAGGTGATAGAGACTGAGGGAACATAATGGTGAATCACAGACATCCTCTGTCCACATGTGTTATCTCTCATGTGACTGCGTCATGGATCCGTTTTCAACAGGACAATGCCCATCCAAACATGGCACGTGTCTTCATGAACTGTGTGCAAGATGTTGAGGTACTCGTGTGGCCAGCAAGATCCCCAGATCCATCCCTGATAGACCAGCTCAGACATTAACTGTGTCCCAGTGCCGGCATCCAGGACACCAAGGACCAGTTACAACAGTTGTGTGCCAGCTTGCCTCGGGAGAGGCTACAATGGCCTCATAACACCCTTCCCAACTGAATCAGTGCATGCGTCTAGGCCAGATGGGTTGCACCATCATTCTGACAAGTTGGCTCTTATTGCCACTTTCTTTGTTACTTTGTCTCAGTATTGTAATCACTGAAATTATATCACATACCATCTAAACCTGTAAAGTTTCATTTCATTTCCTCATGCCCATCCAGGTACTTCACTTTGTTTGTCAGGCAGTGTATATGGTATGTGGTCATCTTTATTCCTTCTGTTCTTTGTGTTCCACACATGACTTTCCAGTATTGGGGAAACATGAGTTGCACTTTAGATTAGCTTTTTCTTCAACTTCATTGTGTAGAAACAATCCCATAATTATTTTCACTAAAGAATTTGGTTTGTGATAAAGTCTGGTTGTTGTTCATAGTGATGAACAAATTCTTTAGAAATGAAGAGGATTTTAGTTTTGGCTTAATTTTTTTAATGTTGTTGTTGTTGTTGTTGTTGTTGTTGTTGTGGTCTTCAGTCCTGAAATTGGTTTGATGCAGCTCTCCATGCTACTTTATCCTGTGCAAGCTCCTTCATCTCCCAGTAACTACTGCAACCTACATCTTTCTGAATCTGCTTAGTGTATTCATCTCTTGGTCTCCCTCTACAATTTTTACCCTCCACACTCTCCTCAAATACTAAATTGGTGATCCCTTGATGCCTCAGAACATGTCCTACCAACTGATCCCTTCTTCTAGTCAAGTTATGCCACAAATTCCTATTATCCCCAATTCTATTCAATACCTCCTTCATTAGTTATGTGATCTACCCATCTAATCTTCAGCGTTCTTCTGTAGCACCACATTTCAAAAGCTTCTATTCTCTTCTTGTCCAAACTATTTATCGTCCATGTTTCACTTCCATACATGGCTACACTCAGTACAAATACTTTCAGAAACGACTTCCTGACACTTAAATCTATACTCGATGTTAACAAATTTCTCTTCTTCAGAAACGCTTTCCTTGCCATTGCCAGTCTATATTTTATATCCTCTCTACTTCGACCATCATCAGTTATTTTGCTCCTCAAATAGCGAAACTCCTTTGCTACTTTAGGTGTCTCATTTCCTAATCTAGTTCCCTCAGCATCACCCAACTTAATTCAACTACATTCCATTATCCTCGTTTTGCTTTTGTTGATGTTCATCTTATATCCTCCTTTCAAAACACTGTATGTGTAGTATGGAAAATACTGTGTAAAAGTCAGTGGAATTAATTTTTGTGTACAATAAAAAGTTTTAAAACATTGTTCAACTTGGAGATTTATGTAGAAACGTTTGTAGAGTACTGTGTTCTAGTTGTACTTGAATACTGCATGTGTGAGAACCTGTTTATTACAGCTCAAAACTTAACCACTTTTCTTTTCCAGAAGCTGATAGTTCATTCTTTCTGGTATAATGAAAATTCAGCTATGTTAGTTGCCATATCCATTTTTTACCTACAGCTTTTATTGCCTGCACGTGTAACTACCAAATCCGATGTCATTTGTAATACTGCTCTCTTACCCTGTGTAGGGGCAGCAAGGACTTGGTAGTTGGTTATGCAGCTTTTCTTACATTCATTGAGACATTTTTATTTCTTAAGACAAGAGACTATTTTCTAATGTTCACTGGTATGGCTTGTAGCAGTGAAAATCTGAGAATGTGATGAAGGAAATTGGTTATTCTATCCAGTTGCTAAGTGTGAGTCTCATTCCACATAAAGTATGATCAGTGTACAAGTGCCAGAATTATTTTGCGTATCATCAAAATACAGTTTGCATACTGTGGGATCTTATGGTTTGCAGATGTCCGTAGGTGATTAGTTCCACTTGTGAAATTGAATGCAGGATCTCTTATGTATACGTACATATTCCAAAAAGAATGCAACCTCTCTCTTCAGTTCCATGTAACTGTCACGTCCTATCTTCTTTTTGATGTATTCCAAATACTTCATCGTAGGCCACCCTGTTCCTTTAATTTGCAGCACTTTCCCTTCAAGAATATTAATGATGAAAGTGTTGTGTCTAATGATGTGTACAATAAATTTTATTTTTGTCATTTCCAGTTCCTTCTTCTTTGTTGACTTCTCTTGAGGCTTCCAAGTTGGTTTTTCTTTCAGTCCAACTGGTCTCTGTCATTTTCCACCATATCCACATTTCAGCAGTTTCAAGTTGATTCTTTTCCAGTTTACCCAGAGTCCAACTGTCACTTTCATATAGCAGTGTACTCCATACAAATGATTTTGCAAAGTATTTTCTGGCATCTATATTCATATCTGTGTTGTTTAAAATGTTTTTCTTATCCATAAATGCTGCTTTACCAATGCCATCCTTCTCTTCACTTCCATTAAGCATCTGTTGTCCTCTGAAATTATACTACAGAGATAATAAAATTGTTACACTTGCTCATTACTTACATCATCATTTTTGTATTGGTTTTCACACCTTACATATTTTTTCATACTACCATTACTGTTGTTTTCTATTTGTTCACTTTAAATTTCCTTTGTTTGAGAGTGTCTGATAGGACTTGCAATATTGTATTCCTTCTGAGCAAATTTTTGGGAGTTATGTAAGTTTGGTGCAGATTAATTACCCAGCTTCATAAATTTAGCAGTGACATACTGGTGCCACCGTAAGCAATGACAGAAAAGGTAATTGTTACTCCCTGTCTAAAACTTGTCCAGCAAATGCATTTTCCTATAGATTGTGAAAATGTATTTGTTTCATGCTGAGTGAATTGTATCTTCCTGTGAATGTCTATGCAAAGTATGAGATTCCTTGCTGGCTGTATATTACATACTTAAAATACCTATTTTTCTGCAAGTAATGTTCATAACAAAAAATCATAAGTAGTATTAGAACTTTGTTGAAGTATAAGTAGAGGGTTTAATGTACTGTATTGTATTTCCCACCTTGTGTAATGACGGTGTTAGTTAACACAGCCTTATACCTGTTTTCATAGATATGTGTAGTATTGAAGGTGAAGATTTTTTTCATTCGGAATGTATTTGGAGACATTTAGGATTTAGGAGCTAGCTGTGGTTTTTCTTATATGGTAGTTGATGTTTGCTATTGAGATGAGTGTAGCTGCTTTTTGTCCCCACTATCACAGTTCAGTATTAATCTAATCTCTGTTCCTTGAGTCTAGGAATGAAATTGTCAAACAGTGTGGATTTGAGTCCATGCTACTAGGTTTGGGTGAAAGTCAACACTGATGGTTGCACTTGACTGGAAATTGATAACTGATGTTTGAAGTCCAGCAAGACAGTGAGGGGATGGTTGAAGACGAGGTCTAGCAAGTCTTGAGCTCGTGGATGGCAGAAATGAGGTCCAGTGAGGAGTAAGTTCAGAGATGGCAGAGACGAGGTCCAGCGAGACTTAAGCTAAAGGACTGCTGAAATGAGGTCCAGCAGGCAGAGATGAGTTCCAGTGAAGTATGAGCTTGAGGGTGACAGAGAAGAGGTCCAGTGAAGCATGAGTTTGAGGGTGACAAAGATGAGGACCAGTGAAGCATGAGCTTGAGGGTAGCAGAGTTGAGGTCCAGCGAAGCATGAGCTTGAGGGTTACAGAGACAAGGTCCAGCCAGGCATGAGCTTGAAGATGGCAAAGATGTGGTCTAGTGTGGCGTGAGCTCAGTTGAAGCAAAGTCCAGTGAGGCAAGGGCTTGAGTGCGAACTCCGATTGACGGGCTGCTGAGCACAGCTGACACCCAGATTGTGCACTGGTTGAAGAGCAGCCAGGCAGCATCATAATTACCCTTCTGGCACAAAGATATTGAGGCAGCATTCAGCGGATGTGTGATTTTGTGGAAGATAAGTGTTGCTCACAATTGAAGCGCTGCTTACTGCTGTTGGTGAGGCTGACTACACATGGTATTATGACAGCTTCTGGACATTTGATTGTGACAAACCCAACATGTTTGTGTAACTGACAGACTGTTTCTGTTGATCTGCAGAGTGCCACATAGCTAGCAGACCTGTATGGTTGGTGACATGTCACTCTTGGCAGCCTGGGCATATAATATCCCTACCAGCATAAGGAAGAGGTGGCAGAGCCATCTTGCAGACAAAGTGGCAGCCTAGCCGTAGGGAGGAGACGCCTTCAGGATTGGGGAAGTGATACCTGGTATGGTAGCTCATGACACCAAAGGCTGGAACCCAGGGAACGATGGCTGGAGGTAGGTGGTGTGGAGGCAGCTGCAACAGTGGAGGCTTTGCCTGGATGACAACTGGGAGGGTGAATACAAAAAAAAGGAAAAAGGTGGGTAGTGTCGTCGGCTAGGAAAGGTGATCTGGCCGCTGGAGACAGTTACAGAAGTGAACCCGACGTGGTCAGGTTTTGTGCTGAAATTTGTAGGAGTGCATAGCCAAAAGCCTAAGGATGCTCAGCTGGTGGCCTGTGTGGGGCATCCTGAGGAGGTGAGGCATCCCGGACAGCCAACATGGCAGGGACACTGCAGTGTGTATTGTGATTTTGCCCTGCTGGGAAGAGAGCAAGAGTATGAGATGCGTGGCCATTCTGGGAAGAAGGGCAGTGGGATAGGAGAAGAAGGATGTGAGAAATTGTAGGATGGTGCTTAAGAGACCAGACAAGGCCTTATTGTCAACAGACAGTGCCTGAGATGGAAAATTTGTGAAAGCTGGACCAAACACGTGGGTACCACAGCATGGAGTGGCGGGGGCAGCTTTGGCAGATTGTCGGCAGTCAAAGGGAGGCAGGGGCTCAACCAGTGGTGGATGCCCAAGATGCAGCAGTGCTGATGAGCCAGTGAAGTTATGGTGGGGTTTTGCTGGCCAATGGGAGGAAGGACTCAATCAATGGCAGCTGCAAGGAATGTGACAGTCAAATGCTGGGTGGAACCATGGAGCAGAAGAGCTGTCCGAAGTTCGCCGAGGATGCTGGAGAGCTGGCAAACACTGCCAAAAACTTGATGTCTGTATTATCAGGGTTGTGAGGTCCCTGAAAGCACCTCATGGAGGGAGGCCAGGAGTACCGAACATGTCACACTTGGACAGTGCAAAACTCTTAACCAGAAGGGAAGGGACCAGATGAGTGGCAGAGGTGTTGGAGATGTTGGCAGAGCCTTAGCAATGGATGAGAAAGAAGGTGCTGACAGGGACAGCATGGAAGAAGGCGAAAATCCTTGGGGGACCTACGTGAAGAGGTGTCAGAAGGGCATCGGTAGGTGATGGGGGCAAGGGGTTCGACCAGTGCCACATGCCTGAGATGTTACGGTGCCGACAGTCTGGAGGCGAAGGTGATGGCTACAGTGGGATAGGTAACAATGGGGCCAACTGCAGAAGCAGCAGTGGCCAGTTATAGACTCGTTGAATCTCTCAAATGGCATTGGGGGGCAGCGGAGGAGAAGTGTATGGGCAGACACCTGGCCTGACACCAAATTCTATTTGAGCTATTCCTGAATTAACTGCTGTTGCTTTTCCTGGAGCTGTAACTGCTCTCACCAGCATTGCAAAAATGTTGGGTCCATGGTGGCACCAAAGTACTATGAAGAGAAAAGAGGAAACATCACACGCATTAGACCAGCTGATGTTACCACATTTGTATTTGCCATTGAGGGGAGCAACGCGCTACAATGGATGTATCCAGGTAGCCAGGAAAAATGATATGTTTATTAAGTATGATCAAACAAAATACAACTGCACAGTTCCTTGGGATGTAAGTCCCCACTACTAGGTTAGGCTGAAAGTCAGCACAGTTGTTGCACTTGAATGTTCTGGACTGGAATTTGATCACTGATGTTAGTAGTCCAGTGAGACAATGAACTTGTGGATGATTGATTGCACTGGTTTTCGATATCCACTAAGAGAGGACCCACCAAGCGGCATTTCTGGTGATTGGAAAACCTGGAGAATGCTTAACCGCATCAGAATTGGGGTGGCTCCTGTGAAATCTAATCTGATCAAATGGGGTTTGTTGGACGAAAATGACGACAAATGCGACTGCAGCACTCGACAGGACATGGAACATCTCCTACAATGCCCTGCCTGCCCCCACAGATGCACCCTTGACAATCTATGGCTGCCTAAAGAAGAAGCATTGGACATTGCCCAATACTGGGCAAACAAATTGTAGCTTCCAGACACAAAAAAGTAAAGTAAAGTAAGTGTGGATGATTGGAGATGAGGTCCAGCCTGATGTGAGATTAGGTGGTGGAGAGACGGTCCAGCCCCTCAGCGATGGCTGAGAGAAGGTTCAGCAAGGTGTGAGCTCAAGGAAGGTTGAAGTGAAGTCCAGTGAGGCAAGGGCTTGAGTGTGAACTCCAATTAATGGGCAGCTAAGTGCAGCTGTCATTAGCCCAGAGTGCGCACTGGGTGTAGAGAGGCCTAAATATCCACCTGGCACAAGGATACTGGTTTGGCATTCAGCGGGCAAAGGGAAGTGGTGCCAGTGATTGCCCCTATCTATACAGCTATGGGACATTCTGTCACCACACTGTACTGTGGTAGGTCCTGGAGGTTTGGTTGAAAACAACCAGGCATGTTTGTGGCGACCCCAGAGTCTTTCTCTTGATCTCCAGAGGGCTGCATAGCTAGCAGACCTGAGCTGCAGCAGTCCGTGGTACACACATATTTGGTTGGTGGTGGCTCGCAGGCAGCAGCACGGGTATACAATAATTGTATTATGAATGCCTGAGATTTAATTAGTGATCAATTATATTTTTTTAAAGAAGAGTTCCTTTGTCATTATAGAAAGGAGCACCAAACATGTCACACTTGGACAATGCGAAACCCTTAACCAGAAGGGAAGGGACCAGAAGAGTGGCAGAGACATTTCCTAATGGGATTATTTGGAAATATATAGTAAAGGTCAGATGGAATACCTGCCAATATTTTCTTTCAAGAGGTACAACTCCTACTACAGCTGATTCTTAACACACATAAGAAATAAAACTTCAAGCTTTAGAAGTAACATATTTCTTTGTCAAGGTAAGAAAAAGGGAAAAATTTAGGGAAGGTAGGAGACAAAGACAAGGTGACTCAAAACTTGGGTCCCACTTAATACGGGTTCCGAGTTACATGCCTTCACATTCCAAGTTCCCTTGACTATTTTCTCATTTCTCACCTCTAAGAAGGAAACTGGAGCTTCAGAAGCTATACATGTTCTTGTATCAGCTGTATTGGAAGTTGTTCCTCCTGAAGGTAAGTAGTTTGTGTCT
The DNA here is from genome assembly GCF_021461395.2 of Schistocerca americana. Lineage (NCBI taxonomy): Eukaryota > Metazoa > Arthropoda > Insecta > Orthoptera > Acrididae > Schistocerca > Schistocerca americana. The sequence continues at coordinate 893,222,097 of NC_060130.1, read as the reverse complement.
CATATATCTCTTTGTCTTAAATGCAGTATCACAATTTTTACTACAGAATGAGTCAGAAAATTTTCCAGTGAACCTTCTGTTTTGCCACAAAAGTACTAAGTTCTTAAAATATGGGAGAATATCTAAGTCAAGCTGCCCAGATGATTAAATTATCTCCTTAAATTAGTGTTTGATCTTACAAAAGAATGTTCCCCTTAATATTTGATGAAAGAGTTCAACCAACTATGACTGAAATTAGCTATGTAATGTCTGAAGAAGTTGTCATTTGATTGTGTAATTACACTTTCCCTTACACTTGCAGTTTACAGTGGAGGATGTTGTTTCTTGCAAAATATGGTTCATTGTAGCTTAAAATGCAAACATTTTGTATTACTGTTGAATATCAGTGTACTTATTCTGAAAATTATTTGGCAGGTTGAGACTTTGGGCTAGTCATTGAGGCATACTTGGATTGTACAGTTGGCACTGCAGTGCCACCATAAAGATTCAGCCTGTTATATATCCACAACAGCATAAGCATGTAGTAAGATTAATACATGTTCATTGTTTTTCATTACCTGGCTTTTTAAGTAGCATTTGTTATATATATTTCAAAAGCAGTATCGTTTTATGCATGAAATGATGTCTGTGATGAAAAATTTTCTCTTCATAGTATGGGTATCAATATTAGAAAATGCAAACATATAATTTTTAGTGTGAAGCCAACTGTTCATAATGTCACAGCTATGCTAAGTAAGACTTCATTTAAAACTGCTTAATGTTGTTTGCAGTAAGGTGATTTTCCACTGATTACTCTGAAAAATAGACCATATATTCTAGAATGAAATTTTCACTCTACAGCAGAGTGTGCGCTGATATGAAACTTCCTGGCAGATTAAAACTGTGTGCCGGACCGAGGCTTGAACTCGGGACCTTTGCCTTTCGCGGGCAAGTGCTCTACCAAAGGTCCCGAGTTCAAGTCTCAGTCCGGCACACAGTTTTAATTTGCCAGAAAGTTTCAGACCATATATTGGTATCAAGGAGCTGGGCCTCAACCATGACCATTACCCAGAAGGAGCAAAAATGAGGCAGAAACTTGCTATGGCTGCCAAAGGAAATAGTACCAGAGGAAAGAAATGGAACATAGAATGACAGAAAGATAGGGCTATTGTTCAGGAGTACCAGAACAGATTGAGACAGGAGTTGCAGACAAGAGATTGTGGAGACCATATAGAAAAAGAATAAAACTTTTTAATATTTTGACAACAACACATGAAATACTAAGTGGAAAAAGGAAACTCAGAAATGAAAAGTGGTATGATTATGAATGTAGATAGGTAGTTGAATAGAAAAAGCAAGGAAGACTGAAATGCTTACAACAAAAAACAAGATCAAATCTGGCATTATATAATGAAAAAAGAATAGAAGCATCAAGAGTATGTAGGAGGGGAGAAAAAGAGAAATCATTAAGAGAAATATAGAGTAGATTGAAGAGCACTACCAAAGGAATAAAAGCATTAATGCATTGTGACACAGGAATGAAAGCAGAAACTGTCAAAGAAAATTAAAGAACAAACTCAAGAATACAGACTGAAAATAACAGCATGCAAGGGTAATGTGGGAAATCTGCTGACAAATAAACAAGATGTTGTGGATAGATGGAGATTCAAGGGAATTTTGGAGGACACTTCTAATAGGACAGTTGACATTAGAGGATGTATGGAAGGCATTGCACTGTCCCAAAAAATACGAAGCACCAGGAACTACTGAAATAGAGGCAAAACCGTTAAAAAAAGGGGGGGGGACTAGACTCCATACATGATCCACAGATTTATTAAGTTGATATGGAATCATGAAAGAATTCCAGAAGAGTGGACCTTAGATGTAATGCAGCCAATACATAAAAAAGAGACAAGAATTGTTCGAATTACTGAAGAATTATTCTGCTGAATGTAATCTATAGAATTCACTCTAGTGTTACTTACAGCAGGCTAGCTCTATATGCAGAAGAGATTCCATGAGGATATCAGTGTGGATTTTGGCATAACAGGTTAACAGCAGATCAAATGTTTGTGCTGTGGCAAATATAGGAAAAGACAGATGAGTATAATAATGAGCTTCATAACCTATATGTAGATTTCAAGCAGGCTTTTGATAGTCTTGAGAGGGCAGAAATGATAAATGATTTGTAACTGCTTGGTATACCATCTAAGTATATTTTTGTGAATTTTATCCATAATGGAGGCAGTTGAACTCTGTGACTGTTCCTTTATAGGTTGTAGAATAATAAACACTACCAGTCACAATGGAAGGTGATTTTACTTAACACATGGCTGG